>NC_142371.1:30571041-30591041 GCF_059441005.1 Hippichthys cyanospilos
GCTTGACGCATGTGGCACTGTAGCTGTCGTGCTATTGCCTGCTTCTGATCCTGACTTAGACCAGACAATTGCAAAAAAATTACCGTTGTCCACTCACCAATGCACTTTGGGCAATTTAATGTGTTTTTGTGTGGCTTTGCGGCAGTGTGAACTGTTGTATTACATTGTATTACTTTTTAAAAATCCTATAAGAAGAATATGGCTAAGCGAGTATCATCATGGGCTGCTACTTGGCTTCATTTGAAATTATTGGTACAGGGAACATGGAAACTAATGCTATTCTCAGCCACTCTCTTGTTTCATTTTTAAAATCACAAATTAAAAACTACAAGTTAGAAGAAAAGTTGGTATTGGTCTTGACATTTTAATAATGAATTTTATATTTTAATAAGTTGGTCTTTTCCTTTAAATTATTTTTTTTTATTGTTTTGCTGTACTTGGTATTGGTGCTATTCAAGTTAAAGCCTAAAAAAGAGTTTGTTACAGATATAGTACACGGGTGATGACTATGAGAAAAATGTAGATATCGTGAAAAGGGAGACTTGCTTGCATTCAGTTGAAAAGACAGACAAGGCACACAACACTTAGGCATTTTTTCCACTTTTTTTTGTTGTTTTATTCGTTACATCCTGGAGCCACTTATCCTCACTTAGGGTCCCTCGCTTGAGGGTGCCTCCGCACAGGAAGAGCGAAGCGACGTGTATTTGAATTTGGGTCGCTGAACTGTCAGGCAAATGTGCTAACCACTTTACCACCTAGACGCCTATTGGTACAAATGAAATCATAAGTATATTAGGTATTATTTTAAATATCTTTTCTCGCTCTCTCTGTTTTTGTGTTTGTGTGCCATACATACCATCTTCATAAGGTATATATATATATATATATATATATATATATATATATATATATATATATATATATATATATATATATATATATTTGTGCATGCTCACTTATGACACTTTTCATACTGTCCTTACGAAAGTCTCTGATCTTTGCCAGATAATTAAGAGATGGATGGTATAATCTCAACAGTCAAGTTCAGGAATATTTAAAGATCTTTCCAATACCAACACCAAAAGATACAACACTGTTATATACTATACAGTCTTTAGTTTACATATGCAATGCTTTCTCATTTTTGTGTCTATTTAGAGGGAGTGTGTGAAATCTGGCTGACCAGTGAAGACACAGGAGCATATGGTCGAGACATTGGGACTGACTTGCCCACTCTACTATGGAGGCTGGTTGAGGAAATTCCCAATGGGGCCATGCTCAGGCTTGGTATGACCAACCCACCTTACATATTGGAACACCTTGAGGTATGTAAAAACCAAAAAACGTCAGCAGGCCTTAAAAAATAACGGACTTTAAAGCTGACTATATTGGTGTTTCCCCCTTTTTTGTTCTGTCCCTGTGGCATATTGTGTAAACCCAAATATTGCTTTAATAAACTAAATGCCTTTCTGTTTTGCTTAGCAAGCAATATAGCTGCAAACCTCCATTCATTAGTGCAGTTCATTCTCTTCTCTCACTAATGAGTCAATTAAGGACCATTGTGTCCTCTTTAGTAGCCTCGTTTTATCAGTCATTATTGGCTGCCTAATGGAACAATGGACATTGTTATCCCCTCTTTCTCTCTCTGTTCAGTCTGCTCTTCACCATGTGTCTTGTCAGCCTGACTTACTATCATTGAAATCTCCCAATTTTCACAGTCTATGTTGTTTTTTTTTTTTTTTCTGCTATCTGTCAGTTACATGTCACAATGTTCATTAGGCTTTCTAACCCCACTTTCAGACCACTTATTGCTTGTTGTTGTTTTTTTTTTTTGGGGGGGGGGCGAAAAACCTCTAGCAGAATGTTGAACAAGTGATTGATAACTTGAGTCATTTGAGTGAGTCAAGTTAGTTAATTACATCCTGGAAATCTGTTCTGCACACTTGCTCTTTGTTCAAAAAATGTTGCCATTACTTTAAATAAATTCATTCAGTTGCCAATAATGTCTAGACAGTGTTAGGGTTAAACAGTTTTGTTTACTTTTCCTCCAGGTTTTTTTTCTTTTAGGCCTGTCAGAATGATATAATCTTGACAAACGAAAATTAAATGCAATTCTGTTAGGCGGACTATGTAATACTACTACTACTAACTCTACCACTACTAATAATAATCGTCATTATGAACATAAAGATCTCAAATCAAAGCACAAATAGGTAAACGGCCATTCGCTAGGGTTATAGGGACAAAGACCGATCACAGAAATAAAATTCAAGATTTTATTGTCATATGCATTGTAATACCGCACAATGAAATTCATATTCTGTTCACTTCCCTGAGCAAACTACGTTCCATATTCGAGCAAATAATAAGGGAGGCAATAAAACAAACAAACAAAAAAAATCATCAGTCAATTAATCTACAACCGCAAACATTTAATTAACCTACATAGCAAACATGTACTAATATTATTTTTGACTCACTGTTTCACAGATATCTGAAATTGGACATTTACTGTACCTTATGCTGATTTGATAGCGGTTACCAGATGCTCAGCTGTTAACCTTGATCAAACCTGCAACCTCGGAACTGTGAGGTGAATGTGCTAACCACTCTTTCACCGTGCTGACTCATTTTGCCGCTAAAGGGGCGTAAGAAAACTATTATTATTATTAGTAGTAGTAGTAGTATATAATATTTACACAATAATATTATCTACATCACAAAGAAAATTATTCAAGCTGATTTTGGTCCTTGTGGCAGTCCGACCACATTTGACTAATCATATTTATTCTAAAAAATTACTTTATTGATTTTCATGAACACATTTACTTTTTGGGAGGAGTGAAGCGCTATGATTATATGATTGCCAGCCATTTTCAAAAAACAGTTTCGCTTTTCTTTTTAAGATTACAATCAACCGCCGAGGAAATTTATTCGGAAAAAGAAAATTAAAAAGGGAGCAAGAGTTGACGTGGGGGACTCAAAGAGAGAAGTTCTAACCTAGAAAAGGAAAAAAAAAAAGCCACCCTTGCAAAGTTCACAACATATATGCTTTTGAATCAAACAATTAAGGTTTTCAAAAACCAAAATGAGGACAGAACTGGAGGAAAAATGGGGATGAAGGCCCGGGGATAGATTTGAGGGCTAAAGCGGAGCGAGAACAGAGCTGTGGGATGTAGCAGTGGAGGTTGTAATTAACTAGGGGTTAATGGAGGTGGCTAATTGTCCCCCACATGTATAGGTAGGGTTTCTGCTTGGCTACATTACAATTAAAAACCACCCTCCTAATGATAGAGAATAACAATTAACCGATAATTAGAAATATGCTTGGATGACACACTAGCTTCGTCTCTATGTGTGTATCTTAATAATCATTTCATATGCCTGCAACCCGTTTATTGTTAATGCGCGTGCATCACGTTGAATTATACTGTATCTTTTTTTTCTCTTAATTCCTCAGTCAATTAACCTACATAAGAAAAGATAAGCGTCATCGTCTTTAACTTATCTTTGCCTTTTGTTGCGCTTGTCCCCCATTTACCCTTTCTACACTCAACTTCCACCCACCCTTCACTTCTTGATTTGTTTCTCGCTCGCTTCCTCAAGCCCGTTTCTTGACCTACTTGTGAAATGCTAGATTGATGACTGTTGAGTGGGCACTATGCATAGTTTTTGATAAACTGTCATTTCTGTTTACTGTAATTCTCAAATATAATACATACTCGATGATAATATGTAACTCTGAAATCACCCTCACTGGTTGGTATTGCCTACTTATAAACGGTATTCACTGACGTCTTATAATGATGTGATCTTGTGAGTCAGCGCCATTGCATCAGGCTAATGTACAGTCTTATTTGTGTTTACAACTTTACTCTGAATGTTGAAGTGGAAAATACCGTGCTCATCTTTCCTTATCAATATTTCTGTAGAGAAGAATAATGCAAATAAATAGTTTAGAGATCAATGGTTCATGAAGCGGTACATGTTGAAACATTGTTTGATTATTGGAATCCACTCCAATGTATCCATGCAACAACAGGTACTCCAAAGCTTCTTTTAAACATCCTTGTTTGGCGTATTGCTGCCCCCATGAACAATGCTTGTGTGTATCATTGTGAGAGGCTGGCAGCTGGGAAAACTAGCAGCTAGAGCTACCAGTATTAGCCAGATTCCGTGGCAATGTGAGGGATTGTGCTGTGAAGGAAAATAGATGGAATATATCATAAAAAAAACAACTTTTTCCAACCCCTAGGCACCATATGCATCTACTGTGTGAATGATTTTTAATTCCCTTGTTACCTCTGTACGTATTATTAAGCATCCTTACAGGTGAGATTTGAATTTTCTGCTAAATGTCCGCGGGTCTGGCTTCGCTGTGCGCTAAGCCTTTAGTGCGGATCAAGCACATTTTTTTTAAATAACTTTTTTAACGACTTCAAACGTTAAACACGTTTGATCAGCGTAGCACCGCTTCCCTGCAGTCAATCCAGTAATATAACGTTCATCGTGAGGCTTCTAGATGGCCACCTTATGACTCGATTGGCTATTGCAGCTATTAACTATATCGGTCCGTTCACAGATGCCTTTGCACACTGCATATATGTCTTTGCACACGGCACAGAAGGTCCGCAACTCTCGACTGGAATGCCCTCAGATGGGGCTGTTTGCAGGCAGATTTCATATAGCCTGGTAACACAAGTTAGCTGAAGTCTAATTGGCTAAGAACTCTAACCTAAAACTACAACACTGGAAAGAACATAACCAAATGGATATACAGTGGGCCCCCGTGTTACGAACTTAATCCGTTCAGCGGCTATGCTCGCAACTCGAATTGCTCGTATGACGGGCAATCCAAACCTATGTAAATAAGTGAATGCATGCAACGCATGCAAAAACCTTAGGTAAGAACATCACAACTTTATACACATATTAAAAATTAGTAATATAATTTACGGTACAGTTAAATTAAATAACAAATATACAAAGGAAAAATGACATTTACCTTTGGGGTGACGAGACTTGAGCTGGTGGTGGGTGGAGGCGGAAGGGAGCAGAGACCAACTCGCAGAATTTATTTATTTTTTTTCTTAAATGAGAACTTATCTTAAACGAGAACATATCACCGGCGATTTCCTTCTCTTTAATCCATAAAAGAAGAAGCCTCTCCATTTTGTTGTTTACCGAGGTCCGTCCCCTGGCAAGGAAAGTCTTGCCCTTAGAAGATTGCCGAGCAGTTACGGCCATACTCACTAGCAAGTTTAACTATGCGTGTGCCTCCTTCGTATTTTTTTATTATCTCCTGCTTAGTTTCTATTGTCATCATCCTTTTACTTCTTCCTTTACTGCCACTTGCAATTTTAGAAGCCATGCCTAACAGATAAAGTTTGCAAAGTCTTCACAACACACCGACCAGCTGTGCCATCGAGTTAGATGAAGACGTTCGGCCAATAGCATATCGGCATTTCTGTGATTGACGTGACGCCGGCCAATAGCATATCCGCATCTCCGTGACTGAGACTGTGACTGTGACCTTAATCGACCAATAGCATATCGGCATCTCAGAGACTGAGACCGTGACTGTGACCTTAATCGACCAATAGCACATCGGCATTTCCTTGATTGAGACCGTGACTGAGACCGTGACTGTGACTGCCTTAATTGACCAGTAGCATATCGGCATTTCCGTGATATGCGAGAAAATATGTTTTTGTTGATACAGCAAAGTGAAAAATATAATGCGGACACACTGACCGGCATGTTGGATGGTTCGTAAGACGAAAGGTTTGTTCGTAAGAGGGGGACAAAAAACGCTGCGGTCCACGTTCGTAAGATGAAAAATGCGTAAAACTAGGAGTTTGCAACCCGGAGGCCCGCTGTAGTATGACACAAAGAGAACAGAATATGGACAATACTTTGATATATATATTTTTAGGAAAAATGAATTTAAAATTAAATGAACTTTTATTATAATTATTTTAATTATTATAGTTTGTTATAGTTATGATAACGTCAGGTTATGTTAGGCCAGCAGAGAAGGCCTTGTTGGCTCTGACAGCTCACCACTGCCTTTATCACAGTAAGGGGTTCAAATGATTTTTCATGTGGATTTGATGAAAATATTTCCCTTTCCTATCTTTAAATGTTTATTGCAATATTGCTCTTTTTACAGTCTCTACAGCGTGGTGTTGGTAATCACAGCAATGTGAGCTTATGGTGAAGGCCAAAAGTTGATCTTGCTGTTATGTATAGTGAAGGCCAAATTACAGCCTTTTCATCTTAAAAGAATGGCGCTTATACAGTAAAACAGAATCATAGGAAATGGGTGTGATTGAAACTGAAAATGTTAAGTAACCTCTTCACTTCTCCTAAAAAGTTCACCCCCGCCAAGCGCACTCACACCCATTTTTCTGTGCCTTGTCTTCCTCTGACACTCAAGAACATGTAATTTTCTCTCATGTGCTGCCTGCTTTATTTCTTTTTTTTTTTTTTTCTTTTCTCACAGGCAACCTCAGTACCATTTGCTGATTGGAGCAGTTACGGGCCGAGTCGCCTCTCTTGGTCCTCTGCTCTCTGACATTTTAGTTGATTGCGTTCAGCAATCAGTATTTCGGTTTAGAGTAGTTTTAAGTAAATTGCAACATTTTTGTTCCTCACTTTTCTTTCATATTTTTAGCCATTCATCCTGCTGCCCATTGAGCCACCTACTAATAAATTGCTAAATAGCTGTCAAAGGTGCAGCGGTTTATCCTTTGATGGTGTAAGGTGTCTGTGCACGCACTAGATGATACCTGCGCGCCTGCTTTTGCAAGGCTGCGAGTGATTGAATTGAGCATGGTAGCAGCAAATGAGGTGTGAAAGTAGCCTCGGACGTAGCAATCAGCCCGGCTGAGATGAATGGAATTGCTCTTGTCCATTAAACATCCTCCTCAAAGCCCCTCTGAGTTGAACCAGAGATCCATTAGATATGCTGCTCACACATTTCCACACTGAGCCAATTGCAGTTGTGGACTTATGCATTACTATACAAAGTCGGAGGAGTTTACTTTACATTTCGCTCCACTTTATTTAACATAATTCTCACAGTTCCAAAACACCTACTGCTAAACAACATTCATTCTAAGGAATACTCATGCCCTGTTGTAACACTTTTTCTATTCATATTTGGCTCCAAACTGAGCACCTCATTGGACCATTCAAACAGCGAGGAAATACAAAATCCTACATACAAGCATTCAATATCCAAAATGACTTTTACAATGATGAAATTGTGTCCCGAGAGAGTTTTATGTAAATGTATTGTACGCTTATAGTCGCTAGCAAATGCATGTGCACAATTAACGGAATAACACCCGTCTCTTGCCTTCACCCTGAGACAGGCGCCCAAGCAAAGTACGTGAGCATATACTATACGTCGAAAAAAAAGAACCCTTCACGACCATTTTCTTTTTAATGAAGCCTTTGGGGGCCTCTCCACATTAGCGACTTAATGTTGCATTGTGTGAGGGACTCCACACCAAATGAAGCCCCACAGTAAGACTGTTCTCATATGTCTCTAAATTATGACCCCTGCCTTCCTGCATGTTTTCAGAATGATGGTAATCATTTTATTAGGGTTTTTGGACACGATGTCAGCTAGGGCTGTGAGATTGAAAATGTTCAATTTGTTTTCCTTATGTTTATCGACTATTATGAGCAAAACAACATCTTAAAAATGTAATTGGTGAACACTGAATTTAAGCGGGATGTCTGTCGCCTACTGTTTTAACAAGCCACAGAATATCTTGCTAATGTGCAGCTGTTTCCAGCCTGTATTTTGCTCCACCTCACTAAACACTGTAGATGAAGGCAGAGGCGTGCTTCGCGCTTCTGAGCAGTTTGGTGCAAACACCTTTCTTCTTTGCTACAAAGCTTTTTAATTGGCCCGTTTTTTTCCCCCCACTTGGCAGCAGATACTTTTTTGTTATCCTGTTGAAAGTGTGGCTAAACTTGCGGGCTATACTTTCATCAACTTACACTTTTGTCTTGAGCATGAAAAATGTTTCAATAAACATGCGCACTTATGTGACCTTCAGACTATTAATTGAGTGGTATCAATATGTGATCATACTTCTGAGTTAAAATAAATAAAGCAGATATTCCTTTTGTGTTTAACAAAATTGCCCCACTGAAAAGATGCAATTAATTGTGTGTGATAGTGCTAATCTTATAGTCTTGTCATTTGATGATCGCTAAAGTAAAATAAATAAATATTCCCCCGCTATCGGGGCCCTAAGCCAAATGTTGGTCTTTTCGTAGTCAAAGTGCATGCATAACAGCTCAAATAATGTAAAAATGTGTCAAAAAGTTTGAGACTGTGCGTCATCTATTTAAATACCAACGAACTGAACACACATAAATTCGAGATGTTGACTGTTTTTTTTTCCATTGTTATTATATATTTTAAGCACAAAAGATTCCGACCTTTAACCCTGCTAGCATCACTTGGTGCGAATGTGCAAGACCCATCATTTGTTTGGTAAATAAATCATTTCATTGAACATTTAAATGAACAAAACAATTTACTGTTAATTTTAATGTAATGTATTTATTTTCATCAGGAGGCAGGCACAATATTTTAACAATTCTGTATATTTCATTTATTTATTTGTTTATTTTACTTTATTTTATTTTTTGGGCAACCTGATCCGGATGCACCAAGTCCATTATGGGGAAGCCTATAGCTTTGATACTATGCGCAATGACTTACTTATGTTGGGCTGTTTCTTCAGATGTTATTTATGTTGAGTGAAAATAAGGTCAAATTGAATTTGATTAAAGCAAATCATGATCTCATGTCAGCTGTTGTTGCGCACCTAATTAAGCGATACCATATATAAAATCATAGGTATTTCTAGTCAAAACATTTTTTCTGTTTGAACAGCAGAAAACAATTGATCAGTAGATTAAGTAATTGGCAGCCATGCTGAAGAAACAGCATTTATAAACTTAATTAGGGTTTTTCTTTCTTTCTTCGGCATATTATTGTCAGATCAGTCATTCCTTTGATGTCATTTATTTATTTATTTTTTACTTTACTGAAACTACGCTGTGTGAGGTACTGCATGCTGGGGTTATCCTCTAGGGATAGTTCAGTGCAATCGTTGAGATGTATAATATCATAAGAAGCTCGGTTTCTCTTGGCTGCTACTGAATGTAGTTCCCACCAACTGGGATTTGACTTACTATCCTGGGAACAGATTGCAGAATGCATTTTATGCTCAGACTCCCTTGGGTATATACCCACTTAATACAACTTGTGGGTTTGTTTAATGGCGGCTATGCTTTCGCTATGGTGTCACTAAAATGTAAGGTATACCAGTAAAGTCTAAGTTCAGCATCACAAAATAAATATTTCACCCCAAACCACAAAGTATAAGTATTCTCTTTCAACATGGGCCAAATGAGATAACGAGCACATGTACAGAGTTCCCCCGGCATTTGCTTTATTCACTTCGAGGGAGGGGGCAAGAGATTTGTCATGACAATTTTGAGGCCGTTTCACCATGACAACACACCTGTTCTACTGATGGTCCCATCTCATCAATGATTCACATCAATAGTCCAGCCCTTACCCACCTGGAAAGCAAAAGTCCTATGTCTGCTTGTTTTTGTTGAAATTCTTCCTTGCTTTCACATACTAATCCAGCAAAACCTGGTACAAAAGATGACCATGCCTGAGCAAAGTCCATTAACTCTTTCAATGTCACTCATTTTTCAAGGGCAACAGAATATTGTGTGCCATGTCTATGTAAATATGGGTGGTATCAAATGAAAGATTGCTTTCCATTCCTTACTTAGAATTGCACGTAGGTAATATCTGCGTTGGATGTGTGGAAACACCGCCATCCAATGGTCACTGTTATCACATCAGTGGTCAATTTGCTCATATTACGTAAGCATTAGTCAAGGGTGTCAACTACCCTCCATTAAAAAAAACGTACTTGAAAAGAATGCATTATTATTATTATTATTATTATTATTATTATTATTATAACATAATGGCAGACTCTCAGGACCCACAACAATGTCTCCTCGTCGTTAACTCTCAAAGATAGATTCCTCCAGGGCTGTGTCCTGCTTGTGTCTTGTTCACACTACAGACCAATGGCGGCTCTGTGAAATTCCTGAGCTGTCATAAAGTGACGTTTGCCGATAACAGTAGTACTAGGGACACATCACGAACAACTATGGCTATGTTTACATGCAGTGAATATTCAGGTTAAGGCCGGGTCATGCTAAAATTTGGGTTTCTGAAACATTCTGAATATTTTTGTTTTTATGCTCCAATAAACAGGGTTATGATAATTGTGCTACCCCGATTGAAGCAATGATGTACGGATACTGTCATAATGCAAAGACACTCCATGTTCGCTCACCCAAGTAACAAGTTATGGTTTTTAGAGCAGGGCCATCCAAACGTAAATGCACTCTGAGTTTGAATACAGAGAGGAGCTAGAGCATTTGGCAGAATGGTACACATTTATGAAATATGAGAAGAAAAACAAGGAGAAAGAAGAAAAAAAGCATTTGGAAAAAATCTCTGAACATTACCATACAATTTTGAGATGCCCACCAAATAAATCATAAGTTGATAGAGTAATTATCTTATTTCACTAAAGGATGAAACATTGTAATAAATGTGTTGCTGGTGTTAGAATAGCTTGGAAACTTCAGTAATCTTTGTTACATGTTGTGGAAGCGAATGAATCAAGATTCAAAAGATGAATTAGAACTCTTAAGTTAATTTCACCATTTCATCTGTAATTCAAGCCAGGGAACGTGAACAGAAAAGTCACGGTTCATGGAGCAACTGTCGAAATCCCCTAAGAGATTTCTCCAAAGAAAACAAAGCACCACAGTCTTATTTGTTTTTGTGAAATAGAGGAGAGACATATGGAAGTTAGTGTGTGATTCATCTGAGATCTTTCAACCTAGTTTTTTTTTTCTTCCCACATACCGTATATGTTCCTTTCAGTGCTATCTGATTTTAAGGGGCAAGATATCAGATCCTTTGAGCTAAGCCAGTTACGATAGAACCTTTCTGATTTGTGTGTCTATCAGAGCTGATATAGTGAAGATGAAAGGATTTTGTCTCTTGCTTGTGTGAATGAGAGCGATAGGCTTCAAGGAGGGAACAAGTTAGACAATGTACCAATATTAAACTGATAAACAGAACAATTCTACACAAATGCACTTGTACCACAATTTAATAGAAAATTTTCATCATGCCACGAGGTGATGTTTGAACGTGTTGTCGTTTTTGCGACATCATTTTCTGTGTGGACTCACTAAAGTGTCCTGAGCACTAAAAAGGCCTGCGCTCTGCAGGGATCGCTAACGACAAAGATTCATATCGGGGTTGTGGATAATGATTGGAGGATGGGATGCACACTGTCAGACACATGCGATAAATGGCTCATGTGAATGAAAAGTCCTCCCCTTATAGATTAATCCCCCAGTTGCCTTCAGCGGTGCCCTGCTCCTCAAACTACCACATTTGCGCCTCGTTCACTACCGGTACTCAAATGCGCGCACACCTTTGTCATCTAGGGAGTCATCCTTGATAGGGAATCGAGACTGCAACATATCATATTGCTGACCCTAATAAAGTATGCTGCTTGCATACTACTTTGGGAAAAAAAAATCGCTCACACACACACTACGGTGCACACAATCATGCAGAAACAAGAAGTTTACACACATGGCTTCGGTTCCTATCCCCGTATCCATTGCTGACCTACAGACAGATGACTTTATCCATGTCAGAGTAATTGACAGCTCACTAAGCTCAGTTCACATGTGCTAAAGGCGACAGAATGGCTTCATCCCAGTGTGTCTGCTATGACCTGTACATACTAATTAAACTCACATTGGACATGCCGGTCATACCAATGTTAGCGGTACAATTGTGTCTTTAACTTGAAATGTTTTTATGGGGTAGTTGTTTTTGATGCTAAACTATTACACGCAGTACATTTTTGAATACCTTTCATTCTAGAAAAAACTGATTTGGTATCCAATTTACACTTGGAAGAGAGTATAATATTCAGTAACTCCAAATGTAAATTTACTGTAGGACACACATACATGAGTATTCTGATATGAGCCATTTGTATAAATAATCTAAAAGTAGGCCTGGTTTAAAAAACAAAACAAAACAAAACATTTGACCTAGTCGGTGAGGTCGATATTAAAAATAAGTTGAGTTAACATATCCGTCTCAATGCCACCATTTTCTACACTGGCAGACATACGCTGAGAAAGCCTCCTGGATAAAACGGGATATCACAACTGTGGGATCATTTTCAGTTAAAAAGAACTGACAAAAATAATGCTCAATTATTACAAAGTGAAAAAGATTTTCTAATTTTAAACAGTAGAGAGCAATAAAAAATGATAGACATTAAAAGCATTGTTACTTTCCATATTTTTCTCATTCCTTTCATTTATTTATGTAGAACCATTATTTATTATTATTGTTTTTATTTTTTTTATTTTTTTGCTTGAAAAGGATTAGGCTATTTACAAATAAATAGCACCTCGACATACGTAAACTTACAAAATTACTTTTGGAAAGAAATTATTTTGTAAATAGATGTACAGCATGATATTGAATTCATTCATTTACACTATTGGCGATAGCACATTTGTTGGCTGGAGTGTTGCTGAGGAACGAAGGGAAAATGAGACAGAGGCAGCACAAAAAGATTACTCTGTACGATTTAAATCAAACCACAGAAAAGGTGGAGGAAATCAATGAAAGGAAAACAACACAAGGGTTTGAAACACTTCAGACGCTTCCTGGCACAAAACCTTAAAAATGACAACCAAACACTTGCACTTGCCCCATTTTATGTACTCGTCCGTTCAACCAAGATCAACCCAAAATATTACGATCATATGTGCTACTTTACATATTACACATTGTTTCTTTAAGACTGAGCCTGCAATATAAAAAACAATTCATGAATCGTTTTATATGACGATCCATATTTGCATTTTCAGAAGCGGCTAAGGATAACGGATAGATGGATGATTATAATTTTTTGCCTGCGTGAGGACTGTTTATTTGAAAAGTTGGATGTTTGATTGTTCAGTATCAAAACGAATGTTGTTGAAATTGCTTGCAAGTAAATGTTCCATCAGCCTTCTGATATTGTAAAACTTTACTCCAATCAAATATCTAATCAAATGAATTGTCTAAACAAAGTAGTTTTGGGGATCTTTCAAAGAAATAACAGTTTGATTGTGACTTCTCCACAAAGCATAGGAGCAAACATTATTTTATGATCCTGAATTTCTTTTACTTTAACACACACACACACACACATTGTCTCACACATGTAGTAAGCTGATTTCTGTCACCAATCAAGCGCCTTTTTTCCTCCAACTAAATTAATTCTTTCTAATTTGGAGCTTGCAGTGGTCAACCCCCTGCGGTGCTCTGCTAGTGAGCTCTGTACGTCTCGTGTGTGTCGACGCGTGTGCGTGTACATGCACTCATCTGCATTTGTCTGCGCATGAAGTAGGAACCTTCTTCAATAGATCTTAATGAGATGACGGACTGCAATCAGCACATTCTTGTAGCAAATCATTAAATCATTTCTTCTTCCTTTTCTCTTTCCTTCTTGTGGTGATTAGCATGCTAATGATACCACCTTGATTATGTCCGTCATATAAATTTGACATCTGTGCTCTCTCCATCTTTTTAGTTGGGAAAATTATAGGGCAAAAAAATTAATACTTTTGGAAACCTTCCTAATTCATATGGCCTATTAAAATGTGCGTCACTTTGAATGGATCACGTCTACGGCAGACACATCTACAGTAACAACACAAACAGTAAAAAATGTGTTTTTTTTTTTATTTGACATGTGTCATTTATATTAAAAATAAATGTGGTCTGTCAGAGTATTATTATGAGGTGAAACACAGAAAAATGGCGTTTGAAGCTTTTTGAAGTAATGTATTTGCTTAATTCTAAGCCTCCAGATTGTTTCAGTCGGGTTTAAATGACTCGGCTTAAACAATAAACAAAACAAAACAAAAAATGTATGTATAGCTTAACGGAATAAGCAGTTTATGAAAAAAAAAATCATGCTTTGTGTGAGTGCAGATTAAGAGCAAAAAACTAAATATGTTTCACGCCATGACGCATGGATGCATTTGCAGGCCTCACAAGTGCTTTTTAGACCTTCTGACTTTGTTCTGTGTTGCTGTCCAACATTTAAGAAATGATACTTCATCCCTTGTCTGTCATGTGCCTCTTTAGGAGATGGCAAAGATATTGAATCATCCGCGAGTCTATGCCTTCCTTCACGTTCCCGTGCAATCAGCCTCAGACAGCGTACTCATGGACATGAAGAGAGAATATTGCATTGATGACTTCAGAAGAGTGGTTGACTTCTTGAAAGAGCGGTAAGGCAAGCTGTTGACCTTTTGTGGACTTGTGGCTCTTCAAAGTAGACGTGACCTTAATGACGTTTTCATCTTCCATCTGTGCGGCTATTTGATTGATTTTGAAGTCCTGAAGACAAGACTTTTTGACTTAATGTATCATGTTTGTGTCAGGAATCTTTGTGCTCTTGACATCTGATTTAAAAAGACGGCACCTCATTACACAGTCACCTCTAGGTTTACAGGCACATCAAGGGAATAAGCCAAACATTTTATACACACAACTTTTAAGCAGCACAGCAAACTGCATCAACATAAAACAAAACCAGAAGCTCGAAAAACTTTAATATATTCAGAATGTGCAAACAGTGCCTCAGTTGGCATCGTAGTATTTGCACACTGTGACTGTCTTACCACTCTTAACAACATCGCACATGCTAAATGCCATCTTATCTTCCAACGCTCCGCTCTTTTGTTCGTTCCTTTTGCTCCGACTTGTTCTTATGCCTGCAGTTAAGTTCATTCCTTTTATTATACTTCCCTTTGATAATGCTTTTCTGAGCTGTGTGAAGGAAACAAGTTCCACTGCTGCGTTAACACTGTTTCCGCTCTGCATGTGACAATACAACTTTTGAATCCTAATTTAGTTTTCAAACTGCACAACACTGACAACAGCGTCACTTCCAAGCCTTCCATCCTAATATGCATATCCTTGTAAAACTTTATTTCCTCCTATAAATATAATACACACTGTATGTAAGTATAATCACTTTGACTGTGATTGATAGTTGCTGTGCTCAAATTAAAATACAACATGAAGGGATTCATATGAAAATAGGCTTATGGCTCATATCTGGCCCAAATCACTTCGTATTACAAAGCGATCCAGGAATAAGATGTGTATATTATAGGCTAGGCTGTTATTGCTGTTGCCAGATGATAACCTTTTATCCTTAAGTAAGGCTTTCCCAGGAATTAAATGGCAAGCACGCATGTTTTCAGATAAGCAGTGCATGAGATATTTGTGGTTCAGTTGACAAATATTAAATTGTCATACCGCCTGCTTTTATCTAACCTATTCTGCCATTGCGGATTAAATACGTTAAGGCAGTTATAGATTGCCCAAAGCAGGTGAAATCCATTTATTGTACAATTCAGTACATGTACGCTGTGTACAAGATGTAACTTTGATGTAGGTCAGTAGACTTAAATACAGGCCGGAAAGTACAACAAATAACATACAGTATGCCATCGATATTGACGTTTTGTATCACTATATTAAAAATGTTTTAGTTGTTCCATTTTTTTGTGTGTTCAGACTTATGTTTATAGCTTTCACGTCATTTCACACACGTGTAGTTTGTTTTCCTGCTATTAATTATTTCATATAACGGACTAGAATAATCAATTGTTCCCATAATCATTGTTGCGCACCCTTTCATTTTCACAATGCAATGTGGTGAGATGAAAGCGCTTTACTACTTTACTTTATTACTTGTGTGGTCACAAAATGAATTAAACTTGTCAAGTTACCATTGTACATTTTTTTAACTCACTCTATTTAAATACTTTTAAGCATTTTGCCTAAAATATATATATATATATATATATATATATATATATATATATATATATATATATATATATATATATATATATATATATCGTCAGTCATCCAAATTTTAGACGTATTGATTTAGATTTTTTTTCTTTCATGCATGGTAGGTGTATTGGTCTAAATTGTCCCTAGGTGTGATTGCGTGCGTGAGTGGTTACTTGTCCCTGTGTGCCCTGCAATTGGCTGGCAATCAGTTCAGGTTGTCCCCCGCCTCCTGGCTGTAGACATCTGGGATAGGCACCAACAATCCAGCAACTCTCGTGAGGATAAGCGGCAATAGAAAACGGATGGATGGATTATTTGGTATTCGGAGTGGTAAACGCCATGTTTGACACTTTTACAGTCCCATATTTCAACTTGAGACTTTGTGTTAAGTTTAAAGTTTCCTTCTGCCGTCTCAGTATTCTGGCACATTTTTCTCTTTTTCCATCCATCTGTCAAGTCTGTCCAAAGTTTTATAGGCGTCCGATTCGTCGCCGTCTATCTTTTACTAGGCCCGAAGACTTAACAATTCAATTTTTTCTGCTCAGCGCTGATGTTCCTTTAACATTGACTCTTGTCTTGCTGTGTTGATTTGTGCGATTGTTTGGCCTACTCGAGGTCTCCTCCACCGTCTCCAGTTGTTATTTTAGTTTTCGGATGAAATTCGACACAGTGACACTAATCCTAAAAGGCCGTGACAAATGTCTAAGGAGACACACACACGCTTACCACACTCGGTGCCTCTCATCATAAGATCTTGTTTATACTGGCAGACTACCCCGCTGTGCGAGTCTTTGTGTATATTTATGCACGGGGAGTCCGTTGCTGGCTTCTGTTACCTAAACATAATGTTGGTTAAGTGAACGCAGTGTTCGTACTCATCTAGTAGTTGGCCCGATTTAGCTGCAGCAGTAATAACTGGGATGCAACTACGTCTGGGAGAGAGGCAGAGACAAGCCAAAACACATGCCCGCTATGTTGGATGGCAAAAGAGCATGTACTAATCGTCCTTTTGCGTTTGTGTCAGCATGTCTTTATGCCTCTCTCAACTCAAATCAACTTTATTTGCATTTACAGTATAGTACAAGCCAAAAATGTGGATACATCTTCTAATTCAATTTCTTAAACTAATGATGGCCACTCGTTTTTCTTTAGTTAGGTGGTCGCTTCTGGCCAAACATTAATATTTACAGTTCTCCATACGAATTTTAACAGTTGTCCAAGAGTGTGCAAAACAGTAATTAGAGCAAAGGGTGAAAGTATTGAAGAAACTACAACATTAAACATGTTTTCATTTATTTCCCACTTTTTAAGTACTGTACATAATAAGTGCATGCTTGTCCATAGTTGTGATACCTTCAGCGAGAGTCGACAATGTGAATAAATACAATTTTCCTTTGACACTTTGCTCGTCACTTTTTGTGGCTTCAGTGCTCTGCGATATATTTTTCTTTAGTTAGTTCCTTTACAACGATGCCACCAGATTTACTGCAGATCTACTCATACGCTTCTAACATGGAGTCTAAAGCAGTATAACTGCCTGTTATACTCGGTCTTGTTTAGCTGTACGTGATGGCACTTTTCCTTAAAACTAGGGATGTGCCACAAATAAGCATTTTTGGACTGTCACAAAAACAAACCCAGAAAACGGGTGAGCCTTTGCATACAGTCAATATTTGGGTTTACGTTTGGGTTTTTGTTAAAATTCTAGTTTTTGAAAAAAATTGAATATTTCCATTTACATTTTAGCCAATAAGGTCATTTTAACTGTGTTATCCCTAATTGAGACCGCGGCAAATGGATTACATGTGACACAAATAGACACCGTTTTCATTTCATATTTGAAAGTAATCGGTTTCACACAATCTCCCAAAATGAGGTGCTTTGTAGCATCAGAGTTTTACACCCTGTTTATTTCAAATCATTGCTTAGCAAGTGGCACCATAATTCATTGCTTCTCCCTATGCCCTCCGACCACAACAAAATTGCATGTTTTAAGTTCTTTTGTATCAAAAACACTCAGTTTCCTTCCTGTTCTAGCATGTGAACTCAAACTGATGAGCCTTATGTGGGTTTTTATTAACCTGAAAATAAAGCTTGTTTGCGTTATTGTGCCTGTTTACATGGCCTTTTAAAAAATTAACATTGACAATATTTGGGTTTTCAGAGGGTTATTGACTACATGTACAAGTAAATGCATTAAGTGATATTATGTTCAGTGAGTGACAAAACGACTGCCAACTTAGATGGGAAAAAAACAAAAAAATATATCATCTTTATGCAATGTTAAGACTAGTGGGGCTTCATAAATCATATTATTATGAAGAGAAATGTTTACTAGACCTCCGCTTTGACTCACAACCTGCTTATAGGATCTGACAAGGAATGCTAGTCCTATTTTTTGTGAACGCTTGAGTCATAAGGTGACTAATTTATTTGTCTCTTCACTTAGGTGTTCTCTGTCCAAACTGACAACTGAAACTGAAAGGGGATTCCCTGTGTTCTGTGTGTGCGTGCAAGTGCATGAGCGAGTTTGCATGGGTGCTTTCATGTGAAGGTTGGCAGGTGGTTGTGTTGGTAGCCTCATAGATGACAATTAGTGCTTTGTTAGGCCAAAATGAAGTTAACCGCAAAGCATGAGACAGACCACCTCTTGTTCAGTGCAAGGTCAGGGGTTATCTACTTGACTCACACACGACAGGAGATAAATATGTTTTTTTTTATTTTTTTTCATGCCACCAACATTGCAGAGGTCATGATGGGTCAAACGCTTCAGGCCTCTCTAATCAGCAAAAACATGTAGACACACATTGGAACTCCCTCCTTACCATCCTCAGTAGTGGAACTGTTGTGTATAAGGGCAATGTGTATATGAGGCAATACTGCTTGGTAGGTTGTTGAAACAGATTTTTATGCATTTAGAATTTATATTTTTAAGATATATTATGGATTTGTGATTCTGAATGCCAGGGGAACTGTGAACTACTTTGCAGCTCCAGTGATAGACTTTTTAAGGTATAGGCCTTACAAATGACTGTATGTAGTGCCATATTGAGTTTAAACAAAATGTATTAAGTGCCATCTTGGGCATTTTTACAAAAGGCTACTGTTATAGGGTTTTTTTGGGTCATGCTGACGTAAACTGAAATAAATGAGGGAGGGAAAAAAGGCAATGTACATATACATTAGAGGGGTCAAGACTATTGACAGGAGACAGGGAATTATCCACAGAGAAGTGTTGCTAGATTAAATAGTCTGCCCACAGAGAAGTGTTGCTAGATTAAATGGTCTGCCCATAATATCTAATGTCTCCAATTGCATCAGAACAAAGAAGTGTTTGCCCATGCATAATTTGCACTGTAAGTGGAATGATTGTTTCATTAAATTTTGTAATTTGTCATCGGCCAACTTTTTTCACCCTTTTCTTCCTTCTTCTATCAATTTATGTCAAATAATGAAATGCAGCCCTTATGTAATGATGTATGGAGAAAATCCTGTTATAGCGGAATAAAGCGGTTATACAGTTAGTGAACATGGTCAGAAGATTCTCCACACTTATTTTGTAGTTTATTATATGATCAGAGCGGATTTTTCCCCCCTCAACTACTCTTTTGGATTAAGCGTGTCTGAACCACAGGGGCCAAAGATGAAACACATGTAAGTGTCTGAGGCTTGATTGGGGCTGTCTGTGCGCAGAGGAAGAGAATGTGTCAGTTAATTTCTAATGCACAACTGCAAAGCTAGTTTACCATTAGTAGCAGAAGTGGAGGTGTTACTATTATGTTAGGAGGAAGGTATTGATGATGACGGGGACTTCCAATTATTCTTAGGTTCTTGTCAGGTATGTGAATCCGTTTTCCTGAAGGTTATTTCTTCCCTGACCTCAGAAATCCCTGTCCACCCCAAGGCGCAATTGTTTTATCTATTAAGACGACAACCTCACTTGACTAGATGTCAGTGT
>NC_142372.1:609527-737027 GCF_059441005.1 Hippichthys cyanospilos
TCGGCCTTACTTTTATCACGTGGGTAGAAAGTACAAAGGAGGATGTTCTCTTCGGGCTCCCGCGCAAAGGGGCTTTGCGAAAAGGTAGAATTAAAGTTGCCTCAAAAGCCACTTGGCTCCTTTCCTTGCCAGCCGCAAGAAGGACTTTTAAATGCCGCTTTCTTCAGAATGAATTCCTCAAGTTTGAAATGATGGACGTGTAAAAAGCCGGCGGCGGGATCCGCTGTTTCGGGGCGCCGACCCAGATACAAGCAATCGCGATTCCAAAAATACATCCTCTGTGTTCGTCGGCTCAGAGTCAGCTGAGAAGTCACGAGCGAGAGCATCGCGGCCTCGCGGACGCGGACCAAACGGCCGCCGCGTCGGAAGAAGCCGAGCGCGACGGGGACCAAGGTGAGAAACTTGCGCGGGGTGGGTGGGGCCCGTAGCTCTGTCCGCCGGCTCGCGTTGACGATGTCTTCCCCTCCCGGAAGGCCACCTCCAGAAGACGTTCAAGTGCGACGTGTGCGACTACACCAGTGCCACATACGTGGGCGTCAGGAACCACAGACGCATACACAACTCCGACAAACCTTACCGGTAATATGTGCTGCTGGGCCCTCGCCCGGCCGACTTTGAAAGGCTGGTAACATCGTCAAATGGAAATAGAATTTACCTTCAACCCCTCGAAACGTTCAGTGGCAACAGCCCCATCCATACATATATATATATATATATATATATATATATATATATATATATATATATATATATATATATATATATATATATATATATATATATATATATATATATATATATATATATATATATATATATATATATATATATATATATATATATACATTTTCCATATACAGAAATCGGGGGAAATGTATGATCAAATATTGGGTGTTCACTATCCAAAAATGACAATGTTATCAATTTTTCATTGCAGTAAATGAGCGTGACCTGGGCTAATTTCATACCTGTATGGTCTACTTCTCGACCTCCCGTTTGCAAGCATTTAGAACAGGGCTTCTCAAACTTATACAATGCTAATTGAAATCCTGGTTTATGTTAACACGGTTTGTTTGTTCTTTTTTAACACGCGGAAGCTCAAACTGAAATATTCAATACTTAAAAAAGTAACAAATGACGTCTCAGAACAAAAAGTAAACAGTCCGCAAAGTTGGATTTGGAGACCCTGTAGACGTAGAAATAAACGACGAACGACCTTACAGTTCTACTTTTGTCCGCTAGGTGGCAGTAAAGGGCTATGGCCTGCTTTTGCTGTGGGAAGCTCAATCATTGGCACTTGAGTGCAAACCAAGCAGAGCAAGGTTGCGCTTCCTTTGTGCTGTTTATGTCGGGGAAATGTTTTTCTCCTGCATCACAGCATGTGAAAGTGCAGTTTGAAGAGTCTCAAGAGCAGGAAAAAAAAAAAGGGTTTTCGGCGCGCTTTGTGTACCCGGCAGGCGGACTCTGCACCTTCTCAGGCACTTGTTTGGTCTGGGTCATTAGACAGCGCTATTTGACTGACTTATCAAAACACAGCAACTGTGGGGGGGACAAACACTTCAAAGTGATTTCACTCAGGTAAAAGGTGAAATACTCAAGAAAAACTTCATAAATACAGATAAATAAACCAAAACATTTTCAAGACATCAGATTTGTAAATTACCTTTAGTAACGTCCGTACAATATACTATATAGAAAGCAGTACCTTTAATTGTCTGTATGAGTAAAGCAAACGTTTAAAGCCATTTATGTCAACCTCGCTTCACTGATGCAACCCCAGTCAAATGTTTCTTTGCAACAAAGTACCCCTCAAAAAAGTTTTCTTTTTAAAGAAGAGTTTTGTGCCATCTGTGTTGGTTTAATTTAACTTTGCGGCTCCGTTTGTAGCGTTCTGCGGGCATGTTTTATTCATCAACTCTTGATGAACTTGAATTCTGGCTCATCTGCTGAAAAATGGTGTCACCAAAGGCAATGCGCGTCCATATGAAATCTAACCAAATAAAGGCATTCAACGCCTTAAGTTGTTCTACGTTGCCGTCAATTTGCTCTTAATTTGAAAGTGCTCTGTGTCACAGCATTAAAAAGCGCTCCATTAGATTTCCCGCCGAAACAGGGTTGTTTAAACAAAGAAAAAAACTTTTCCACCCTCTACAAGACACGCCTTCAACGAATAGCCTATTTTGAAACGGTGTTGGTATGTAGGGCACACCGCATCGTAAGGCACATAGAAGAGCAGCCGCAGTAGTAGCCGGCTTTGCGTTATGCTTCCGCTAGATGGAATCTCAACAAAATAATGGTCAAACTTTGAACGGACAATCAGAAATGAAGAATAAAGATGATTTGTGGAAAGAACCGTCTGAAGAATTGGGGGGAAAAATACCTCCTGATGACAGTAAAAGCCCATGCCAAGAGTTCACAAGAACGCAACTGCGATCCGGTCGTCGCATTGTCCTTCAACGAGCGGCCTATTTTACCAGCGTCCTTTGTGTTACGCGCAGGTGCTGCAACTGTGACTTTGCCACCACCAACATGAACAGCCTGAAGAGTCACATGAGGAGGCACCCTCAGGAGCAGCAAGCCGTGCAGCTCCTGGAGCAGTACAGGTGAGAGCGCGGGCCCGCCGGAGCGTCCCGCCGGAGCGTCCCGCCTAAACCTTGGCCCCCGACGCTCAGGTGCTCGCTTTGCGGCTACGTGTGCAGCCACCCGCCCTCGCTCAAGTCGCACATGTGGAAGCACGCCGGGGACCAGAACTACAACTACGAGCAGGTCAACAAGGCCATCGACGAGGCCATTTCGCAGAGCGGCAGGTAAGCGCGCGAGCCGCCGTTAGACCGAATGGTGGACAATTAGTTTTTTCCCTCGCGACCTGGCACCATAGAAATCAAGCAAAGAGGTAGCTGAACGCCAAGCGTTTGCTGTTTGTTCAGAGCTCCCGCGGCGGCCGACCCCCCCGACGCCGAGCCCTCGCCCCCGCAAAGGAGCTCGCCGGCGCCGCTCCAGGTACCCGGCCCGGCCCGGCCGCGCGGCGGCGGCGTGGAATACTGCGTGCTGCTCTTCTGCTGCTGCATCTGCGGCCTGGAGTCTACCAGTAAGGAACGACTGATGGAACACATGAAGGAGCACGAGGGCGACCTCATCAGCATCATACTCAATAATAAGGAGGCGCACACGCAAGAAGCGTAGGAACGACTCCGCGCGCTCGCTTACCTCGCCGGTCGCGCTTATCTTCGCCGTCCCTTTCGGGGCAACGGCACGGAGCGGGATGTTGACCTCAAGCGCAAGTTGGATCGCAATCAACTTTTTCTTTGACTAGGTTACAATCAAGTATTCGCTTTTTCTCCTTTAAAGGGGCCGTAACGTGATCTTGAAATGTAGTATTTGTGCCTTTGGCGCGTCGGCGATTTCGTTTCACATTAAATAGGAGTTTTATGGCACCGAGCTTTCTGACCGGCAAACGCGAAACGTCCGGTTTGCTGAAGCCGTGCCGCCGACGAGGCGGGCCGCGCAATGTGCACCGGTCCGTCGTCTTGGCGAGGCAGACCATTCCAACAGCGGGAATGCGGTTCGCCGACATTAAAAACGGCTCTCGCTAACATTGGTTCCTTCTATCGCATCGGTTCCCGTGGCAACGCGGCATTCTTCACTACATGCGCTAATTGTCCGGCCGCGTTTTCCCAAAGCCGCATTTTGCCCGCTTCGGCGTGCCTACGCTCAAACGCCGGCGCCGTTGACATCAGAAAAAAAGTCAAAAGCAGTCTTTAGGAATTCATTTCCATCAGCTCTGTTTTAAAACATCACGTGGCCGTTATTCTTAAGTTTATCAAGTAGCGTAAGTCCCCAAATATAGGAAGCACCTGTCTATAGGACTCAGCCTTTATTTCGAGCTCAAATTCTGCTCCCGCGTATATGAGTACTTAGGCGCCAATGTAGAAAGTGGAGCAAAACCCAACAAATCTCCCCTTTTTTCATTTTCTCGCGCTCGTCGCGGGTTAAGTGTATTTGAGAGTTCCCGCATTGTATGCGGTCAGCGAACGCCGCGCCAGCGTAACGTTGAATGCGCTCTAAGCAGTTGTTTTTCCTTTTCGTGGCAGCGCGGCTCCGGTTCATTTTGCCATAAATACTTGGTCGCGTGTATCGTGTTCCGCCCACTTTCCCATGTGCGTATGTGGCCACAATGACCGTCGTGAGAGTTCTCAATCATAAAAGACTGGAGAAAGGGCAAGACTGAGTCAAGAACGGTCCTTTGCAAAAGCGGGCACCAAAGTCTTGCGCTGAGCTCGGGCTCCCCTCTTGGTTTTTTTGGAAGGAATTGCGACGGGCAGCTATCAGGCTGGCTGCTAATAGCCAGTAACAATATTTAGCCAAGCCCCACCTAGGAAAGAGAACACACACACACACACACACTCGACACGCCGGCTATAAATGATAAGATTGAATAAGTATGCCTCAACCTGTATCCTTTTTAACATTAACAAAAGAAAAAAGCAATGTAAATCAACTTTCAACAACTATGTTTGACAGCGTTTATACAGGTTACAAAACAGAGAAAAATTACCACGCGCATCAAAGTGCCTGAAACAAAAAATAGATTCTAAACTCTTATTTTATTGTAACTACACATGACAAAAACAATGCCTTTTCGTAGGGGTTATCCGGGCCACCTTTGGCATCCCCCCCCCATTGCGTTGTGCCAATTATTGTAAGAATAGGGCCTATAGATATAGATATAGAAAACGTACTGTGTAAGTTAGCGTTTATCGGGCGAACCCATATTTCTTGGACTTCGTTTTTAGGGAAAATAGTGTGTCTTTTAGTTGGGGAATTACGGTAACGATTTAGTAAATTCCAACTCAAATTTCATGTGCAACTTCCTATGAAAAGGACACAAAACCCGTTCCCAACGTTGTCGTGATGACGCGCTGGTCCAAGTTTATACCTCGTGGAAACAAAATAAAAACAATGCTGGTGCAAGGCAGCTTGTTTATTTATTTTTTTTGAATAGCTACCGTCATATTTAATGTTAATTTAACAAAAATGTCAAGTCGGCTCGAGTTCAGACGTATTTATCCGTTTATGTGCACGTTTGTTTCACGACACTTTGAAAAGAAAAAGTGGATTATGGAGTGAATTTGTTTGCTGTATAAGTTATTTTTTTTCTTTTTAGGAAAAAGGGACTTTGAATAGAGGGAATCCTTTTTTAACTCTCCAAGAACGGTGCCTAAAACATGTACAGTGTCAACTACATTTTTTTAAATGCATATATATTGCCCCAACATGTATGTTCTATTTTTCTATGTAATCTTTTTGCTCACTCTTTTAAAAAGACTTTTTAGCTTAAAAAGAAAAAGCAACGTGAACACAGGTGACAATAAAATGTGTCAAGTCGCGTCATCATTGTGTGGATATTTGAACCTTGCTTCCAGTTAACATGACGTTTGCGTTGTTTTATTGTTTCGTCTTAGTTTTCTACGAATGCTGACTTGAAACGTGACAAGTGTTTTTTACCGTAATTGTTACTTTGCAAATGTACATGTACTGTTTGGCATTGTGTGTTGACAGTGGTACTTCTACTTAAATTCATTCATTCCAGAAGTCATTTCCTAACATGAATCTTTCATAAGTAGAGCCGCTTTTTACATTTAAATAGCTTAATCTGTTCCAAGCCGCCCTAAATGCTAAATCCTTTCAATGAAAATTACTAAAATGTAAAAATACATCAAAAACGGTAACAAATACATAGCGTTACATTAGTGCGTGATAAGCAACATTTTTCATGCAAAGAATAATTTAAAAAAAACAAAACGCCCCTAAAGCCTTTAGATGAATCATATCAATAGTCGCAGTTGTCACTTGTTCGCCTTGAAACGGTTCCCGTCATTCTGCGCTCCGCCAGCGCTGGCCAAGTGCCCCCCTCTGGATAACGTATTGCATGAGATCTCGTCATGTGGGCGCCTCATATTATACGGCGGCGATGCGGCCTTTCCGAACTCCAATTTCCTCTGGTTACTTACTAGCGGCGATATTTTTCCGCCGAGGTGTTTCGCAAGCTGACGTTTTCGTAACGAGAGGCGTTCGTAAGTAGAAGTGCCGCTGTATAGTTCGTTTCTTTGCGACTTCATGACCAAAATGGAGGTTTTGCCCTTTCCGCCTCTCCGGCGCTTAATTCATTATTTTGGGAAATGATTTTTCATTCAGAGACGAGCTGCCTAAAAGTCACCCTTTCCGAAAAGGGGTTTCGCTTTTAAAACGGTAAGTGTAATCCACTTACTCAAACGTGACGTTTTCGCAAGTGAATATTATGTCTTTGCAGGATCACGTTTTCCAAGTAAAGCTCTTAAGAGAATGTCTACGCCGAGACGACAAGGAGCAAACGACTGAGATGAGGCAAGCGTAAGCTCTCTCAAAGCAGATTTGCCCCTCTTTTGCCACTCTTTTGCTTAAGTCGCACATCCCGCCGCTTTGCGGACGCTAATTCGTCTGCGGGGAAGGTGACCAATTAAAGCTGAAAAGCCCCATAACAGGTGAAAGTAAAGTTAAGTGCTGTTTTCTTCTCAAATTCCATTTGAATCCCCCCCCTGCTGTGATGTGAGGATTTTAATTACCGTGTCACTTGTTGCTAAGCAGAATTCCCAAATACTGAACGACTGCTGTCAGTCGTTGCTAAGCAAAAATTGCGGGGTGCCATTCTTTTGGGCTCCGCCGCACAGCAGGGAATCTGCAAGCAGAATTGTCAGGCAGCAACACTGAGGACATGGCCAGGCCAGAAGAGAATACAGTCACAAGATCTTCCTATGTATTGTATTTAAAAAAAAATGATTGAGGCTTTTTGCACCACTGCAAGCATGACAACTCCTCACAATGCTAATCACAATGACAAAAAAAAAAACATTTAGGAACTAATAACATTTATTAGAGAAACAAGTTTCGTAATGAAGTGCTTTCACGCGTGAGGTTTTTCGCTGGCTTTGACAGCGCCTATTGTCTCCGTCCGCCGGATACAGCCGTGAGGCTGCCGTACGACAAAATAAATCACACTCGTGTGAAATATCGTTTTAAGCTCACGTAAGTAATATTCACGACAGTAGCTTACAGTTTAATTCGAAAGGCATGAATCGGTCATATTTGTATCGAGCTTGTTTTGTGCGTAAATTTACATTAGGGGAATGGGCTTACTTTTATTCTGAAGGCAAACACTGGCAAGTTCCGGCGCGGATGCTCAATGGAACCCGGGGAGGCGAACAGCAAGCGAAAACGATGGACGTGTACTATTAGTGCCTAGGAGAAGGGAATGAAGGAGCCGCGCGGCTAACCAGGCCGGCCAGAAAGGAGACTAGACCCCCCCCCCCCCGCGTCGACCTTCTTCCGGTGGCGGTTCGGGGTTCGGACCCGCACGGTTGGTTGCTTTTCCGGGTGCGTTTACATGCTTGCAAAAACAACAACAACAACGGGGTCGCTCGGTTTTCTGAGCGCAAAGCTCACATTCGCGTCGAAGTCATTCTTGTTATAAATAATGGAATAGATTGTTGATGAAATCTCGCCCCCGCCCACGGTCACACCCCCATTCCAAAAGTCATCGATCAAAATCAGATAGGAAAACAAACACAAGATGGCGTCCTTGTTTACCTTTGCGCCCTTTGTGCCCGCGGCCACGCAGGGCCGCGCATCATGGCAGCCCTGCGCCAGAGAAAGGGCAGCCGGGGTCAAGGCCCCCCCCAGGGCAGCCCCGACGCTCAGCCTCAGCAACGCCACCGGGCCGGCTGTTGCTCCCAACGCCATCACCGCCACGACCTCGCGCACGGTGAGTTTCGCCAGCAAAGTCGCCTGATACGTTGGCGCGTAATCATCCATTCAATTGTGCAAATGTTGAATTACGTCGCTTTCGTTGATGTTTCCCCCTAACAACGCCCATGCGTTTCTGCACAGGCGATTGGTCGTGGGGGTCCATCGTGTGGACGTCGGTGGGCTGGTCGGTGTCGGCGGGCCTGGGCCTGCTCTGCTGCATGTACATGGCCACGCTGCACGAGAACGACCTGTGGTTCTCCAACATCAAGGTGAACTGACGCCTACTCTCCTCCTCATGTCGGTGGCATCGCTTACATGCGAATCCAAGTCATTGGACCCAAATGACGTTTTCCCGTTAACCTCTATTGAACTGCCATTCACCCGTTCTAGCCGCTCCGAAACATTGCCATGTGGCGCTTTGGACAAGAGAACTAGCGCTCGGGAATATTGTGCTTTTTAATAATATGCAGGAGGAACTACGGTGGTAACCTCTCCTTCCGAATTTGCCCGTTGCAAAAAAAAATCAAGTAACCAAACACCTCTGCAGAAAATTACCGGCTCCGATGTTAGCGTCATTAGCTCGTGTTGGTACTTTAGCAAGTGGCCTGCAGGAGGTGCTGCATTTACCATTGTCCGTAGCGATAACAAACATGGCCGCCTCCGGAGAAGCTCCACCCCCCCCTTGTAATATCGTTTCATGATAACTAGACCTATGTTTGTATTTAAAACATACTGCTGGTCATTAAGAACACATTCATTTGCAAGTTTTTGACATTTACGATCATTTGATTTACACGCTTGACTTACACGCTGTCCCTTTAAGTTAACCTAAAAAAGTCTCTCACTGCACACATTACTAACACTCTCATTACATTACATTACTAACACTAGCATTCTCTCAAGGCAAACAAAGGAACCCCATTCATATTGTCAACTGCGGCAATTACTGTAATATGATTCAACTCAAAGGTTTAGGAGGTTTTTTTTTTTTTTTTTTTTAATATTCTTCTTTACATGTTGTATTTTGAACACCGTGATTATTCTGCACTAATGTCATTCTGATTTATATTTGTTACCATGTCTGATGCATTTTTATAATTTAATGATAGTCATGTAAAGGCTTTTGGAACATTTTGTGGGGCTTGGAACAAATCGGGCTATTTACATGTAAAAAGAGGCTCTACTTTTGAAAAATTCACGTGAAAAAACTACCCCTGCAACAAATTAATTTCGTAAGTAGAGGTACCACTGTACATTGTATTTTTTGTTGTTGTTTTTTTGCCCCCCCCCCCGTACTAATATTTTCCTTTTTTAATTTCCAATCCCCGCACATCTAATCGTTACCGCAAACAGATAGCTTGCCAGATCCTTGCAGTCTTTGCTTTTGTGCTCCAACTAATGGACACAGCTGCTGTGTGTTCATTAAAAGTAAAAAAAAAAAAAAACAACAAAATGACACAGATTTGTGATGTCGGACATTTGTTTATGTGAACCTTCTGTGAGATCTCTCCAGAGTGTGGAGGGGAAAAAAAAGTCTGATTGCGATCAAACTTCAGCTTGTTTGTGTTTATAGCGATGACAAAGTGTTGCCACGGCGACTGAGTCAACACTGGCAGACATCATCGTTGGCAGTGCACCATGTTCTGCACATATGCGCGCATACTCTCCAGTAAGACATTTGAGCAAAATCAGACCTCCGACACGTTTTCTCTTCTCTCAAAAGAAGAACTTGACAAGTTCCCCGGCAATGCCGTACCCTTCCAAATGTTTCACAGGAAACTGTCTAGTAAATTCTCTTATTATTCAACCTTAGGAAAAAAAAATAGCTCCACATGTTTTCGACATTCACGGTCGCGCTCTCACGGGACACAAAGTTTTGAAGCGGCGTAACGAGGACAAGAGCTGGAAAGTTCATTCTTTTTTATTTTTTGGAGCGGGGTTGACGAGAACTATTTTTTTGACGTTTATGGTACAAAGTGTGCGGCGGGATGTTTTTAAAGGCCCTCCGGGAAGTACGGGTTCCGAGTGAAGACATTACCCGATGCTCCGCTGCCTTCCGTCAGCGCTGAGTCACATCTGTCCACCCGTTGGCTACGTTGGACAACTTCGAAATAAACACAGCAAAATTTGCGCTGCGGCGGCGCTGCTTTCGCAACTTCACGTCTTCAATCCTTTGGATTGGTGGTTCTGATCCTTTGATTTTGAGTCCAATGTGTATTCTGAGATGACGTCCCGCCAAGCTACCGGCCAAAACCCGTCAATCTGCGTCGTTCCTGCAGTTTGGCGCCCTGCTAGTTCGACACCAAGCGAGAGGGCCGGAAGCGGCGCTACATACACGTGCTCTTTTTATACTCGTCGAATCAAGGGTGATAAAGGACGGTTTGATCCTTTGAAATCTTGCTTCATGCCACGGCACATCTTGGAGCCACTTTTCAGGGAAGAAAAATGTTCAGCTCAGGCTCTGTCGTTGCTAAGGGTACGCTAATGTGCCAAGTGAAGCACGGGATGTTATGCATCATTACCTGCGCGTATAAGCTTCGTTTACAGGCGCTTTTCTTAGTGCTGACACGCTGTCTTCTAGAATAACTTGAAGTGCGAACCATTTTGGTGCACAGTCGCTGAGAATAGCAGCATTTTTCCCATTGGCGTCACTGCTGCGCCGCTCGTGTTCCGCATCGCTCGGCCGTGAAGTCATGTCCCCGTGGCTCGCGACAGACATGGAGCTCATTTCAGAAGCGGCTGGAGTACACGTCCGCGCGCGCTCTGACATTCCCAAACATGCCCCCCCCCCCGCCCCGCTCCCCCCCCTCCTTTCCTTTGTCCCGTCCTATTCTTATAAAAGGTCAGTGGCAGTTCTCTGGCTTCCCATTTTTCCATCCCGGTCCAGGCCCGACGGAGCTGCTTCACATCTCAGCTCTGTTTGTTTTGTTTTTTTTGGGGGGGGTGGGGGGGTCGCGTTGGAACTGCCAAGGTGATTTGGAAGCATTGGGAAGCCACACGGATGGGGATCCGGGCCCTTGATCGCTTCGCTTCGGCCATGGAGCTGCGCAGGCGGCGACGCGGTGCCGCCGAGTCCGCTCGGAATGAAAAAGGGGAGGGGGGATCCGGCGGGGAAGCCCCGCCGCGGAGGTGGCGGCGCACGGTCGCCGCGGCGACGGGCCTGACAACGGCCGGCCTGCTGGCTTTGACGCAGGCCTGCTGCGTCAACGCTTTGCACGAGAACCTGCTGTGGTTCCGGCAGCTCACGGTACAAATACGACGCGCTTTGTTGGGTGGGATTCGCACCCTTTGATTTATTTAGTCCGTTCAAGGGTAAAAAAAAAAAATAAAAAAAATTCAATGTTTTTTGTGTTTTTTGCTTTTCCTCGTATGCTTTGCCTGGATTTTTTTAATCAAAATCTGTCTTTTTTTTCTGGAATATGTGTGACTTTTTTTTTTTTTTTTTAGATCGTATGGAAGGGTGCAAAATTCAGGAAAATAAGACTAGAAAACATAGCACACCATATTTTTCTATAAACGGTGACTTTTTTCTCCTCATTTGAGCCCTGCGGCTTTTTGTCCCATGCGGCTTATCTGCATTTTTGCTGGCCGCCAGAGTTAGTGTTGCGACCCCCCGGTCAAGCAAATGTGTGCATCTGTTCAAGCACTCCATTTATGGAACAGCTATGAAATAGAATTGAAAAGATTTCAATGAATATCTGTGCTCAAAAAGAATTAGAAAAATATACAGTTAAAAATATAACAATGGTGTCTAAAGTGAACAAGGTATAAAAGTTTGCGATGTAGAGTATTCAGTATATTGATTGTATTTCTATATGACTATATGAATTATGTGCAAACACTTGCCATAAAGCTGCAAGCTGCAAGCTTCTGCATGTAACCTGAACACATGGTTCAGTTGAACTTTGAATATCAACGAATGGGAGGTATGTTGTTGGTAAAAGCATATTTTAGAAGCGCGCTAACTTTTAACCCCCCCCCCCCCCAGGAGGTGGAGCGTGAGATCTCCTTCCGGACGGAATGTGGACTTTACTACTCGTACTACAAGCAGCTGTTGAAGGCTCCGTCCATACAGGAAGGTATGCCAAAAATGTGCTACTGCCAGGCTTGTGATTTTACTTCTTTTGTTCAAGTAAAAACAGGCGACAAGAACCGAGTTTTGTATCGGGCTACTTACAATAATTACCATAACGGGTGAACATCAATTGGCTGTTAGCAGCCAGCGCTGGTTGCAGCTTGTTACAGCATTATTTTCAATAAAAGAAGCGAGCGGACGGAACCGAGGTCCGAGTCCATCCTTTTTTTTTTTTTTTAATAAACAGTAAGATTACAAAACCGAGAAGATTATTTCTGTTTTGCTAATGTTAACGTTGAAAATAGCCGAATTTGAGCCTTAAATCAAGGGTGCATCCCACATACAGGCGCGTCCTATATTTGGGGACTTACGTTAGTTTGCCAACATACTTTTGTTGCTACTTATCAAACATTTGGGAGGCATTAGCGTTAGCCGGACTCCATTTTCAGTTTGTCGCCAATGGCGCGAAATGGCGTAAACCGTCCCGGTGCTCCCGTCACGATCATCGTCAGCCTCCTCCAAATTCCTCGTTTGCCTCAATTTGCAGTCTTAACGGGTGGACGAAAGAAGTCACTGGAAGAAAGGCGGACGCGTTTGGCTAAAAGCTAAAGCGAAGCGCGTGGGTGGAAACGCGGACGCCGTTTATGGAAAATACCGCGCCGGATCTAGCGGCAATCGACGTCCGCGCCCCCGACGTCTCGCCTTTGGCGCCGGCCGTCCTTCCAATCACGGCAAACGTCCCGTAATGGTTTCCCGCCCCGCAGGACTGTTTGGAATAATCACACCAGCGTGCGCAATCCTTCTGGGTCACGGGGCCGCACTTGATTGTTCCGGAAAATCATTGCAAATCTCCTGCGAGGAAACAGCTAAAGCGCTCTTTTTAAAGCGGTGCTTCTCACTTGGTTTTTTTGCAAAGCCCCCCTTAGAAAAGACAGAAGCTTTTGCGCCTGATGGAATCATTCCATATGTGTCATGTCATGTGTTGTGTTAGCATATCAAAACACATTGCTTGCACACCTGTTGGCACATACGCACGCATGCACATAAACAATTCCTTATAGGGTATTATAGTGAAACTTGTAACCACCTTCTTGATAACAAAACAAAGAGGAAAGTCCGAGACGACTCCAGATCTTGCCTTTTCTACGGTCTCTTATTTTTGATGAGTCTGACAGCGCAGCCCCCCCCCCCCCCCCCGTTGCGACAACTGTCAATAAGATCGTTGTATAAGTATACCTAAAACTCAATCCTTTTTAACATTAACAAAAGAAAAAGCAATATTAATCAACAACTGATAACGACATTTTTACAGCATTTGTACAGGTTACAGGTTAGTCTCAAACTGAAAAAATAACCAAGTGCCTGAAATTGGAGAAGGACTGGTTTAAAGGGACAATGTGTAAGATTACGACCCTTTTTCATGAAAAAGAAAGGAATGAAAGGATTATGAATTTCAAAAACTTGCAAATAAATGTCTTCTTAAGGACCGACGGTATGTTTGAATGATAAGGGTAGGCCCAGTTCTCACGGAGGCCGCCGTGTTTGTTGGAACTTCGGGCAATGGTAAATGCGGCGATGAAAAACTGTCAAATCTTCCACGGCGTCCCTTTAAAGGAACACGGTCAACGTTTTGTCTTCTCCAGCGTGGCTTCTTGTGACAAACATTATTTGTGGGTGCACTAATTCCCACCAAATTTCATGGTGCTAGCCAAATGAAAGTGGTTTTTGGAGCTTTGGCTTTTGTTTTTTAATGACTTTGCTTCCTGCAGTAAATGAACATTTACATTTAGTAAGTATGTTTCAAATTTGGTTCTATTCTGACCGCCAAATCTTGTTTTTTGTCATTTATATTTCCCACGCTGTTTTTTTTTTTTTTTTCCATTGGTTTGTCCCAGGATTGTCAGAGTTGATCCACGACAATTTAACAGAGTCCAAGAGAACCATAAACCTCCTGCAGAGGATGAACATCTACCAGGAGGTCTTCCTCAGCATTCTCTACAGGCTGCTGCCCATACAGGTTCCACGCACACACGCGCACTGCAGCAGCGTACTTTGCAATACCCTTAACATTACAGTGGCGAGGCATTCACCGGCCGCTCGCAATGTAGGAAATTTGAAGCGCGCATAACAAATGTATAGCTTGCGGGTATGAACACAAGAAAATATGAAGGGTTTCCAAAAGATTTCTTCTGTTTTGCGACAATTCGGACATTGTCGCCCAAGCGCGTCTCGTTGTATACACGCTAACGTAGAAAATACCGGCATTTGACCCCAAAATTAAAGGTGCGTCTCATACATAGGTCCGTCTTATATTTGGGGAATTACAGAAAGTTCTTTTCGATTTTCGGCCCCTAAAAATGAAAAGTCACAGTTTACGTGCTGTTTAAGGTGCTCGGGTCACGAGGCGCCCCGTCAGCTTTTGAGGAATTTCAAGGCTTTGCGGTGCGCCTTATAGTGCGGGAAATGGCGAAATACTCTTTTCCTCGGAAGTAAAAAAAAAAATCTTAACTTGAGCCCGAGAGGGTTCATTTTAGTCCGGACGGATGACAATGTTGCCGCATGTGTGTGTTGCAGTCGTACCTGGAGCCCATGTACTTCTACATCTACAGCGTGTTCTCGCTGCAGGCGGTGTACGTGATGGCGCTGTACCTGACGGCGTGGCTCCTGGCCGGCTCGTGGATGGCGGGCGCGCTGGCCGCCGTCTGGTACATCCTCAACAGGTGGCCTTAGCCGTTGCCTCTCCACGATACTGCGCGAAATCTTGCCGGAGGTGGGGCGCTCGCTCGGCGCCGTCCGCCGCCGACCAATGACGGGAACGCCGAAAAAAAAAGGGAATCCAAAATGTCACCGTCGTCGTAGCCGTCGGGACGTTAAGTGGGACGTCCGTCAGGCCGCCGCGCCCCTTTTTGCTTAGCCAACTATAATTCGACCCGCCCCTGCGGCCGATGTGACCTCCGTCACTTCACGCGTTGGCTTGAGTCACTAAACGCTTCGTCGCTTGTCATTCGCACTTAAAAGGCAGCCGACTCGCTCCCTTTCTTAGTCCCGGTTTCATAAAGCAAAACTCATGCTGCACGTGATCTGGCAAACGTCAAACGTAACGTTTAGGATGACGCGCGAAGGGATTTTTGCGTGATTCTGCTTTCACGGGAAGAAATAAGAGCATCCCGGGACGCTTTTCCACGGCAAAGCGAAGCGCTAGTTGCGAGCGATCGTGCGGGTGAACCCCTTCCAAATGCCGTTGCAGGGTGGACACGACTCGCGTGGAGTTCACCATCTCGCTGAGAGAAAACTGGTCTTTGCCCTTTTTGGCGCTGCAGGTGGCCGCCATCACGTGCTACCTGAGGCCTGGGCTGGGCGCTCTGCAGCAGGTGCGGGCGCGCCGACGCCACTTAGCGCTTAGCGGTCTCAGCGTGAAGCTTTTGCCGCGCGTTTGTCTTCCTCCCGCGGGGCAGAAGGTGATGGTGTGGCTGATGTACGTGTGCAGCTTGTGCTTCTGCGTCACCTGGCAGTTCAACCAGTTCATCTTGCTGGTTCAGGCCCTCGTCGTCCACGCGCTGGACTGCGCCGACGTGCTCGACGGCGCGCAGGTCGGCCCGGGGACGCCCGACGGGGCTTTTCTCCCTTTTGCTTTGTCTCCCGGTGGAAATGGAAATGCGTCACCCGCAACGGGAAAGAGAAAATCCGGCGGTTGAAGCCGCGTTGACTGCCAAAGTAACCTTAGCCCGCTTGCGCGCTGTAAACGAAACCGATAGTGGAGCTTTTTTTTTTCGCTTTGATTGTTGCTCAAAAGTAAGCAATTTTTCATGAAATTGACGGAACAAAGTCGGAAAATCCTTGAAAATGTGAAAAAAAAATGTACTGTATATAATATAGTATAAAATAAAAAAATGACAAAACAAATATTGAAACATTGAATATTCAAACTTTTTTTTTTAATTGAAGACCCTGCATTTTTCAAGGCATTACTCAAATCCTGTGAGATGATCCAAGCGGGGTTCTCTCCTTTTCCACTTGACGTGACAGCGAATGTGCAATTTTTCACTCCACAGTGGCAGAGGTCTGATTTTTTTTTTTTTTTTTTTTGTTTCCCCTCCCCGTCCTACAGGTGTTCACTCTCTACTTAGTCCAAGCGAGCGCGCTACTAAGCGTGTGGCTACTGCAGTTCTTCAACGCAATGATCCTGGGCTCCCTGGCGCTCAGCTTCTTGGTGGCGGCCCTCCTCGCGCGACGCTTCCATGTGCGTAAACAAGCGCGCGACGCTTCCATGTGCGTAAACAAGCGCGCGACGCTTCCATGTGCGTAAACAAGCGCGCGACGCTTCCATGTGCGTAAACAAGCGCGCGACGCTTCCATGTGCGTAAACAAGCGCGCGACGCTTCCATGTGCGTAAACGCGCGCGCGCGCCACAAGACGGATGCGAGCCCGCGCGCTTTCGTTTGAGCCGGCGGTAATTCCGCTCGCCGAGCCGAGGCATATTTCCCCGTCGAAGCTTAACGCCATTTATTCCCATCCGATTTTATCACGCCGACGATTACCGAGATATTTGGTGCGACGGCGGGACGGGAGCCGGGCTCTGAATCATTTACGCACGTGTGCTAAGTTGCCGGCTTTTAATATGTATGTGGCGTAGGGCAAAAAAAAAAAAAAAAAAGCAGCGTGAGTCATTCCTCTACATCGCAGATGCTCGTGAATTCCCAAATCGGAAAAAAAAAAATGACAGTTCATCTCAAAGGCCGGCATTTGGAGGTCTCGAACATGCCGCCGCCGTCCAAGAAAAAGAACAATTGAACAACGCAAATGATTTGGATTCATTGATGCAAATGGCCGTATTTTCTGCACTTAGTTATTTATTAGGACATTTGATATGCTCCAATTGTGAAGCAATTCGTACGGGACAAGTCATATTCTTGTTTTATGGCGCACTAGCCAACACAAGTAGAAATGGCAAAAGTTGAAATAACGGCGAAATTTCTTTCGGTGCTCCTTCAGCGTTCTTTGAAGACCGGGGGTACGGCGGCGCGAATGGCCAAGCTGATTATCCACAGCGCCGCCGTCGTCCTGCTGACCTTCCTCATCAACTTTCTCGCCAAGGTCCTTCTTCCTTGTCCCAACTTCGAGAAAGGGTAACATTCTCCGATATGCTCGCTCGCAACGTCGGAGCGATGCTGAAAATCGAGGGAATAATGGCCGAACGTGAGTGAAAACCGCAAAAACAACGGCAAATAGGAAGGGAAAATGTGCAACGGCATCATTAAAAATGGACAGAAATTTCAGGAATGATTTAAATAAGCTAAACGTTCTCCTGCGGGGGGGAAAAATGTGAATATTTTATGAATGGATAAAAATGGTCAATTCAAATTAAAGGACAACATTTTAAATTTCAATGAACGCAAGTTTGGGGAAACAAATAAATGACTCTGATTAAAATGAAAAAAATGGAAGGAAATTGCACCAAAACGAAATGAAAACAATTGGAAATATGAGGAGAAACTGAATAAGAAATGAGCAAAACTGTCAAATGTTTCTTGAACATTTGTCAAAAGTGTGTACAGTTTGAGAGCGAAAACCTTCCAAATATGTCCCCAATAAAATTTGGTGTATTTTAAAGCTAGAATATTATGTTTTGCTTGGCATTTGATGGCAGCCTTTTTCAGCATTTTCAATGATAAAAACCCAGAGAATATTTGTTGGATGACAATAGAAGCAAGATATTGAGCAAACGCGAGCCAACTCGGGTTTGCCATTACAGGCGAGTTTGTTTTTGTGTTTTGTCACCGGTGACCTCTTCCGCGTTTGCAGAGGGCGCTGCGACTGCGATCGGACGAGCACATCTTCAAATTCATCAAGTCCAAGTTTTCCCGGGGGCCCACCAGGTAGGAAGCGCTGGCGCCCCAAGCCTGCCCGCCTGCTTTCTTTTTTTTTTAAATTGCCGCCACGCTGCGGCACCTGCCCGCGTGAATAATAGATGAGGCTCCGCGCCATCGATTAGACGCCGTCTCCGGCAGATAACGGCGGCGGCCCTTCAATTATTCAACGCCGGGAGCGCCGCGCCGCCTTTATTGTGCGATTTACGCGGGCGGGCGGGCGAGAGCGTCCCGCTTCCCGTCGCGCCGCCCGTCATCCTCGACGACGGAACGAAAAACAATGGGCGGGAAAACATATATGAGTGAGAATTGACCTCGGATGCGAAATGTTGTCCCTGCGCGCTTCCTTCAGGGACTTTGACGCCAACCTGTATCTGTGCGAGGAAGCCTTCGGCGCGCTGCCGTTGGACACGCTGGAGCGTCTGTCCGCCACCCTCCTGCTGGGCCCCTACGTCCTCACCCTCACGCTGATGGGCGGAGCCCTGACGCTGGCCGCGCTGCGCAACCTCAGGTGGCCGTGCGCCCGTCCAAGGAACGCCACCCAAATCCGCGTAACGGAAATGGACAAAATAAGAAATAGACACATCGAATCGATATTTTTCGGGCCGACCTAATATCAAGAAAATAGTGAGTTCAATCTCAAATGAAGTTGTGGTCATAACTGAAATTCGACAAAAAAAAGTTACATTTTGTTTTACGTATTCTTTTTGATTGCATTTTTAAAAAAAGAATAAATGCATAAATTCAGTATTTTTTGGGGTGGTCCGGTCCGACTGGAGCAGGAAAAATGTGAAAATCCACCAAAAAGTTCAAAAAAAAAAGATTGAATTTGTTGAATTCCTCGCTTGCAATATTTCCCACCGCAGGACAAAAGGCGGCGGCGGCGGCGGCGAGAGGAAAGCGGAGGCTGGCGCCGCGGCGTCCTTCCGTCCGGACGTGGCCTACAACCTGCTGCACACGCTCTTCTACGGCCTGCTGGCCTTCAGCACCATGAGGTGAGCCCCCCCCCCCCCTTCACACGCCTCAAACGAAACGCAGCCCCAATTCGCATGAGGCAACGGATTACGAGCAATTTTACTCACGAAATACGGCTATTCCCCAAGTTGAAGGCGCACCCTCAAACTCGGGCTCAAATTTGGATATTTTCCTTTTTGTTGAGACACGTTGGCAATAGTGTAAAACATGGAGCAAAACACCACAAATCCCTTCTTTTGGGAACTCTTCCCGTTTTCTCGTCTTCATAGCCGTAGGTTAGCGTTCCCCTAATATAAGATACAGATCTTTTTTTCTTGCCGGTCGTCACGGCAACCGCGGCCGCGCGCCGACCTTTTGTCATTCTGCGCGCAAGCATCGCGGTGTCAGAACGCCGCCAATGGCGCGTTGTTCTATAGCGTTCCTCCGCCGAGTGCCGGTTGCGCTCAACCGCGTGAAAAAGAGGGAAAAAAAACAAGAAGCTTCTAATTGGAGTGGTGACTTCTCGGCTTTTGGCTCAGCGCGGAATTCCCGCGGCGGAAAAAAGCAGCGTCGGGCTTCGGAGCCGGCGTCGGGGCTTCCGACGATGTTTTCAAGCGCGTGTCTGTCTCGCGAAGCTCTCGGGTCGGACTCGCGGGGGACGGCCGAGCTTTGAGCCCCCGGGCGAGCCCCCACTTTCAAAGGCTCGTCACGTCTATTCCAAATGTTGGGCGGCGGTTGACGACCGGCCCGGCCCGGACTCCCGTCCCACCGCCCCGCGGTTTCAGTTGCAGAAATATACAACATACGGCCGAAAGGCTTTTCGGAGGAGTCTCTCAAAACGCGGGACCGGAAAAGTCGGCGTCCAAGGCGGGATTACGACGCCATCGAAATGATTGGGTGGGCGAGTTGAGCTCACGCTAGGGTTGTCAAAAGGGCCTTCGGACGGACGCCAAAGAGGCCGGGGTCGCTGACGAATCGGATTTCTTGGTGCATTGTTTTCCACGAGCTTCCGCTTTCTTATCAATGCTTCTTTTTGGGTGCGGGCGGGGGGGTCAGGATGAAGTACATCTGGACAGGCCATATGTGTGCGGTGGCGGCGTACGGCGTGTGCGGGAGGGAAGTGTGGCCCATGCTTCTTCACGCGCTTCGCTGCAACAACAGAGTCGTGGTCAGTCTCTACTTTCTTGAAAATAACCTGAAGATTTACACGCGCAAGCGCATCCCCGGCCGGCGCGCAAGCACCTTTTCCGGCTCGTTGATTCTACATAACCTGCACAGATGGAACCAAAACGGGCAACGGCGCGAAAAGCGTTTGAAACGTTCCACATTCGTCTCCCTGGCTAAGCGTTTGAACGGGGCCGCGGAGACGTTTTCTATCCCCAAGCTCAAGTCGGAATGAGTCGGCGCCGCTGTTCGCCCGGCCTTCGGTCTGAAGGCAACGGGTCGAACGGAGGATCTTTTTTAAAGGCGGCCACCAGGGGGCAGTGTGGCTCTTACGCTTTGTCTCTCCGCCAGCTGTCGTTGGTCAGATACGCCGCGCCCGTCGCCCTCGTGGCCGTCCTCTATTTCAAGGTAACGCACGCATTTTGCTCTCGTCTCATCCTTCCTCATTTACTCACGACATCCCTTCTGCTCCGCACAAGCGCCTTTGCATTTTTTTGCGCGGAAAAAACACATGGCTAAATATATTTTTCCGGTATTCGTTTGGTTTTCCGTTTAGTCATTCTTTTGTTACATTTATTTGGACCTTTTTTACTGTTTCCTTGTCTTCTGTTTTAGGTTGCTGGAAATGTTCTACTCAATAATCCACACGATCGTATCGTCATTTTCCATTATTATGTTACCATATTGCGTTGTACTCGATTATATACAATAGTGTCAATGGTTTTTATTTTCCACTCATTTTGTTCAAATGTGCCCTTTAATGTTATTTGACACATCTTTTTAACATTTGCAAGTGTACTGGAAGCCGCTTAGCTGCAATGACTCTTTGCAATTTGTATTTTTTTGGCACGACGACATGATTTTCATGGCAGTTCTGGCCCAAGATGGTGGAGGAGCTGTCTGACTTGAGGGAGTTCTATGATCCAGACACCGTGGAGCTCATGACCTGGATTAGGTACGCGCGCGCGCCCACGCACACGCAGATCGTCGTCTCTCACATCAAAGGCAAATCTTATTAGTTTCCCCACTTTGTTTGATGTCCTTGATTAGGGCGCGTGTGCGCGCGAGCATTGTGCGCCAGTGTGTGTGTGTGTGTGTGTGTGAGAGCTGGTGCACGGTTGTGTGGCCCCTGACTGATGAGAGCCCAAGGGTCTCGATGAATAAGAAATGGGAGTTGTTGGAAGAGGCCCATCCTCTGGCACGGTCCCCCCAAACCCCCCACCCCGCAGATGAAGAGAGCCGGCCCGGCGGGAAGCGGGCCTCGCAAGCCTTGGCGCTGGAATCTGGCTGAGGGACTCTTGACACGCCGCTGTTTCAGTTAGCAACCGGTGCTCCGGTTGCCGCGCCGTGGCATGAAAAAAACGGAGAATATTGAGACGCCGTCGTCACGTCTATCGTATTGACGCGTTCTGATCCTTTATTGATGTGCCGGCAAAGCAGACGATGGTTTGGGGGGGGGGGTCGTCTCTCTCCTTTCGTCCGCGACAGTTTACAGCGCAGAACTAAGGGCAGCGCGGCCGCTAAGGCTAAAATGCTAATGCGCGATCGTGACACGGGTTCCCTCGCTTTAGGAGCTAATCCCATTAGGATGCCAGGATTATACGGAATGACTCCGCCGGGGAGGGGCGCCGAGCTTAGCCCGCCCGCCGCACTAATTACATTGCGGATGAAAGCCTCACGGCGGCCGAGGAAGCCGGTCTTACGGCGGGCGAGGAAGCCGGTCTTACGAGCCGGTCTTACAAGCCGGTCTTACGGCGGCCGCGCCCCGACCCGGCGGGGTTACTGAGGCTCCCCGCCCCAACCGAGCCGCGCCGCCTAACAAGACGGTCTTTTTGTAGTTTCAAAAAAAGAAAAGAGCTCGTTTGAATTTGTCGCGCGACGAAAGTCGTGATCTGAGGCCGTGGGCGTTTCTTCATACTCTCAGCTTGCGGATAGAAACGAGCCTGTCGCGTCACCGACAAATATGAGACCAAGCCAACCGAGATCAAAGCGATCGGAGACGCGCGCGCCGATGAAACGCAAATCAGCCTGCCGCGCGCCGCCCGATCGAGCCGGCCCGCCGACCTTTGAAAATTCAGCCGCGCTTAGCGAGCTGAAATTTGCGAGGCCAGTCTCGTCGCCGGCAGACTCGCCGAAAAAGTCTCGAGAAGAACACGCTCAAATAGACGCAGGGGGTCTCGGTTTTAGCCGTTGGTACTCATTGTAGACTCGCGATACTGTAAAACGAAGGGGCTTTGTTCCTCTTCTCGATCTTCTGCAGCCTTTGGTTTTCGCTCTCTGGCTCATTGTTACCTCGTTGTGTAGTATTTTACTTGTCGGTCAAACTAAAAGCAATTGCCGTGTCGATGTTCCCGAAAGACAGAACTTTTTAAAAAAAAATTGTTCACTACCGAGATCCTGCGTGTTTACACATTATGGAAGTTTGAGAACTAGTTTGCTACGGAACAGTGAAATTTCAGCTCCCTGGTGTCTTCTTCTGGTCATTATGTGAGTTTTGGGGAAAATCCGGGCCAAATGTTTGCAAAAGTTCACCGCCAACAATGGCCGCCGCGCCATTGAAGGATCCCGAACGCTTGTTCGTTTTTTGTTCCTTCCGGCAGCACAAAGACGCCCCAGCGCGCCGTCTTTGCGGGAAGCATGCAGCTGCTGGCCGGCGTCAAATTGTGTACCGGCAGAATCATCACCAACCACCCGCACTACGAAGACGCGGACTTGAGGGACAGGACCAAACAGGTAGCCGCCCGCCGCCCGCGTTTTTTTTCAAGCCCCGCTTTGTGCCGTCGCGAACTACGCTCACGTTATGGAAACGTCCGGCGGAGTGCCGTATTTTGCGCACTAAGAAGCTTTCTCCAAGGCCGGCGCCGCGCCTTATAATCCGCCGCGTCTTATACGGCGCATAAAAAATACAAACAAAATAATCATCTCTGGAGGCTGGAGAAAAAAAAAAACCCGAATCAAAATAATACAAATAAAATATCCCCCCCATCGGTTTTCTGTAGCCGCTTATCCTCACAGGGGTCGCGGGCCTGCTGGTGCCTATCCCAGCTGTCTGCGGGCAGTCGGAGGGGAAAAAGAAAATGACAGAAAAACACACAAATAAAATATAAAACAATAATCCCTGGAGGATGTATTAAAAAGAAAATAAAACTACAAAATGTAAAATCATAATCTCCGAATGACGTATGCAAAATGAAAAGTACAAATAAATAAATGTCAAATAATACAAATAACATATATGCTAAAACTACAAAAAACTAAAATTCCGCGTTGAAAAAAGTGATTCCAAAACAAAAGTACCCGAAAGTTGAAAAGAAATAAAAACCGAGGTTTGTCTTTCATCAAATTGTGGAAGAAAAAGACAAATATTTGTCCTTTGTTTTAATTGTCCCACCAGAGGAAAGGGAACATTTTCCACGCCATCGAACGGGTTCGAGCACGGCGCCGAGCAGACGCCCGCGCAGCCTCTTTTCCTTCGTTTGTCGGGTTGAATTAGTCGGGGTTTTTTTTCTCAATTTCAAATCGGCGTAGACGCCATCTCATATCGAAGGCGTTTCCGCATTTACGGAGCAATAGCCGAAAGAAGTTTCGGATCGCCCGCCCGTCCCATTTCCGCCACGTAAACGAAGCGCGGCTCGCGGCGGATGTTCGAGGTGTACCAGGTGTACGCCCGTCGCTCGCCGCGGGACGTCCACGCCATCCTGCGGGGGCTGGGCGCCCACTACGTGCTGCTGGAGAACTCCATCTGTTACGAGCGGCGCCACCGCCGAGGGTGCCGCCTCCGGGACCTGCTGGACCTGGCCAACGGACACGTACGCCAAATCGCGTCTTTGGTCGCCGCCCTTGCGCCGGCGTCACCCCTTTGCGTCCCATCAGATCATGGACGGCGAGGGCGCCGACGACGCCGACCTGGCGGAAGCCGCCCACCCGCGCTTTTGCCACGCCGTCAAGACCGAGTCGCCCGAGTACGCCGCCTTCTTCAAAAGAGCTTTCCAGAACAAAACCTTCCACGTCTACCGCGTCAGGAAGAAAGCCAAGAAAAACGCATAAGACTTTTTTCTCCTTTCGTTCCAAAAGAGTAATCGTCGCGCTGACTTTTTCCTTCTCCTCTGCGTGAAATAAAAAGCACATCAATTTAGCGCTTTTTGACTCTTGGGCAAAAGCCGTCTCGGTTTACTTCAATTGACCGCTTTTTGACTTTCGGGCAAAAGCCGTCTCATTTCACTTCGGGACAAAAATCCAGCCGCCGATAACGTGACTTTTAAAATGCCAACGCGTAGCTTGCAAAACGTTAGCGCATCGCTAACGAGCGGTGAGCGTAACAAGCAAGACTTGACCAAATAGTCTGGAAATTCGAGGATAAAACGTGGATTCACTTTCACTTGATTTGATGGCCACGCGCTTAGCTCCGGAATGCCGGATTAAAAGCGCAAACTAAAACGTTCACGGAGCGCTAACGGGCGGCGAGTGCGACGCAAGCCAGATTTCGCGACGTTTTCCGCCAAATTGGAACGCAAACGGCTTGTAAAACGTCAGCGGGCCGCCACCGAACGGAACCGCGGAACGCAAACGGCTTGTAAAACGTTAGCAGGACGCCACCGAGCAGCTATCGGCACACAAACGGGATTTTGACGGGACTGCCTTTCAAACGCATACGTTTGAATTTGAATCCGACGCGTTACGACGGCCACGCCGGGAAACGGGAGCGCGCGCGGTTCGAAACGCTCGTTAAACGCTTGTCAACAGCCGCTAAGACGTAAGCGAAATGTTAGCAAGCCGGCGAAAACGCTCGGGGGAGCCATCTTGTCATTTCTGTCATGTTTCTGCTTCCCCGTCGCCGCCGTTATTCTCATCAGTCAAAGCCTCAACCTTGCACTCCAATCGTCTCAGACGCACACGGCGGTGGCATGAATAATGGAGGCGGCGAGGAAATTGCGGCGCCGATTCTCTGCGGCAATCCAAAATAGTCCCGGCGAGTGTTGCCGGTGCCTCGCTTGTGTATGAAAGGAAGCTTTGTGGCGACGGAGGGAGGACAATCGAGAGGAGGGAAAAAAAAAATCGATACGTTTCCAAAAAGAGCAGCGAATGGCGTGCTGGCCGCCCCTGACTGACAGGCGGCGCCGTTTTGACTTTTGACAACTGCGCTTGTGACAAGAGTTGCCCTTTTGTCCGAAAAATGAAATCTTTTCAATAAGTTAGTGTAAAACGAGGGGGGAAAAATTGCTTCTCGGTTGGCGCTACGTGAAGAATATTTTGAACAGGGTTCCTGCAGAAATGCACACGTCTAACGTAATGCATTTAAATGCTGCGACGGGAAAATGCGGCCCATGCTTTTCAAGCTTGCGTAGCGATTTTCAAGCTATGAGGCGCACCGTATTATAAGCCGACAACAAAATTGAGCAGGGAATCTTTTTTTCTTTTGTCATGTTGCAATATCGGATATTTACGCAGAAAGATGGGCTTTGCAACACAGATGGCACGTTTCCAAACAAAAGCAGCACCAAACATATTCAAAACACCCACAATCGCACTCTTAGAATACTGCGCCGACATAACAGTAATGTGGCGAGTAAAATAGTAGTTCAAAATCAATATTTCCATAGGTAATTGTCTCCCTTAATTTACTGCACCCCATTATCCCATTATCGAAAAATCGGAAGTATTAGGCGTAAGGCATGAGCGGCATCTCAAGGCGTTTGACAAATTTTCACCTATATTAGTTCAATGGCATTTCTTTGCTGCCACTAGGTGGCGCTGGCATTACGCTGAAAAAAAAGTGGACTCCTATCAAAAAATGAAATTTTGAGAAGATTGGATGATCGGGGTCTAATTTTCGCAACTTTTACTGTTTTGACAAATTATTGTATTTTTGAGCTGCACTTAAATGTAGGAAGAAAGGATAAACATTTGAAGGAATACATTTTCGATGACGTTTTTAATAGAAACGCAATCGATTTTTCAATAGAAAGTTTCCTAAAAATTAAATCGCCATCATACTCAAAATTCCAAAACTAATGTTAACTATTATACTAATAAGTATCACTAGAGAAATTGAGGCAAATTAAAGGAAAATATATACATATAAAAATAGTATGATATAGTAAAATATTTGAAATATAATAAAATATAAAGTATAAAAGTGATGGTGGGAAGGAAGAGGAAAACTACATTTCAGATTAGCGTGCATAATTACGTCCTTTGATTGCAGGCACACCGACGGCATCGCCGCGCTGCATTCTCAGAACAAACAAAAATGAAAATAAACAAAACATGTTTTGTATTTGGAGTCGAGCAGCGGTGCAAAGAAATGGACTTTATTGAGGAAAACAACGAGAGCAAATACAAAGCACAAAACTGGTCCAAGCTCATCATCACAGATGATTTGTAGAAAACCTTTTACCACTTGATTCTTTTGTTCTCCGTGTCATCTTTTCCTCTCTTTATGTACGCGACCGGGCGGGAAATAAAAAGAATGAGGCGTGCGCCCGAGCAAGTCGAAAGATCGCCAAACAAAAACGAAAAAAGCCAAAACATCTCGCCGGGGCAAAAGTTTTGGGACACTCGAGCCGATAGTGGGGATGGCGCGTGCCGTCGCGTGCCGTCGCGTCCCACTTTTTGGGGGGGAGGGGAGATGTGATCATCCATAACATGGGTGACAAAGGAATGTGCAAACCCTTCTAAAAGGAAACAAAAATGTTACTTGCTGTCATTTTATTGTGTACCGCAGAACACGATGGCTATCCACGCGCCAAAAATGCAATCTCCATCACAACACTGTGAACCGTTGATCGACCACTTTATCTAGCTACGTTAGCTAGCCAGACTGACAGGCAGATATGGATATAGTTGCAAGCTAGCTAGCTAGACCGTGAGTGTAAAAGTCGCGAGCTAGCTAGCGACCTTTAGATAGATTAAAAAGTAGTCGCAAGCTAGCTAGCTAGACACTAGCTACCGACTGAACTTCATATCGAGGAAATACAGTAGCTAGCTAGTTAGTATAAAAAAAAAAAATCAAGCTTGCTAGCTAGATGCCAGGTAGCTTGCAACTTTAGTTACACTATGTAGAGATAGCATCTATATTACAAATCTAGATAGTGCAATTTAGCTAGCCAGTTACATTGTTTAGTCCAGCTAGCTAGACACTAGAGATCCAAGTACCCAAGTAGATAGGTAAATCAGCACGTTAGCCATTTGCTACCTAGCTAGCTGCTTAGCGATCTACATAAAAATGGAGTAGAGAGAGTAGCTATCTAGCTAGCTAGTCGGTGTACATAAAGTAGCAAACTAGCTCGGTCGCTAGAAAGCCGTTAGCCAGGTAGCCAGTATCTAGCCACCTAGCTTGCGACTTTGGCTGAACTAATTACCTTCTAGCTTGCAACTTAATTTACAAAATCTGACTAGCTAGCGTGCTACTTTACTTACACCATACCATGTAACCAGATAGCATCTTCCTATCTGAGCTATCGCGATAGATCTGTGGATGGATCTTCAGTAATACACAGCGTTGTGTTCAATGGAGCAATTTTGGAATTTGAAGAGCGGATTTCCACCCATCTCGTTAGCGGCCATTTTGTCCCGTTGTTGACTGCGAGTCAAGGTCGACCGTCACATGACGGTCGGGTCCCATCATTCATCAGTTTGTTTTCTTAAGTCCACATGCTCAAAATAATCGCCTCACACCTGTTTTCAGCAATTTTACACCTTTTTTTGGACTGAATTTTCTTTTTTGGATAGAAGCATGAAGATGACATGATGACTTTGCGCTCAATGAAGACAATTCCACTGACTGTTTTCACTCTTGCACCATTTGAACATGTTTTTGATTGTTTTCACAAAATGTTTTTTTTGAAGTAATAAAAAAAACCCACACACAATCAAAATACCTTTGCCGTTACCTTCAAATTTTGAGTGTTTACATTTTTTGGGGGAGTTTTAACAATGACCGCTTGGCAATGTCTTTTTTCAAGGTTATTTTTCTTCAGAGAATCCATTTTCAATGTTTTTCTATCTTTATTGTACTTGTATTGGGGACGCAGGTAATTTTGTGTGCTTTTCGTGTCGTCCCGCAAAATTCAATGAATGCATTTCTCAAATGAAATTGTCATTCATGAATTCGAGATTAAATCAATGTTTCATCGTTTGTGCTGTCCATGAATTAAATGACCCGCGTTAAGAAAAAGTCAAGTTTGACAGATAAATTCATAAAACACGTAATTTAAAGAATGACACATTGATGCATTTAACGGGGGGAAACCGAATTGCGACTTGAGTTGGTGACTTCGGGCCCCGGGCGCCCCGCCGTAAGCGCTTTGCGGACCATTATTTACACGAGAAGCGGCGAAGAAGTCTGTGGCTTTTCACATTTTCAGGGGGAACAGAGGGAGGGGGCTTCAGAGGCGGCCGGCCCCGGCCCCGGTCCCGGTCCCGGCCCCGGTCCCGGCCCCGGTCCCGGCCCCGGCCCGCTCGTAGAGGGCCCTCAGCCCGTCGAAGCGCGGCCCCCAGTCGGCCAGCGTCTCCTCCCGGCGCCGGGCGTCGGCCGGCCCGTCGGAGGCGGCCGAGCCCAGGGAGCTGAGCGAGAGCGAGCCGGCCGGCGAGCCGCCGCCCTCGGTGGAGAAGACCCGCAGGGAGTCGAAGGGCCCGGCGTCCGGGTGCCGGTCGGCGTCGCGGATGATCTCGCACAGGTAGCGGGCCAGGTCCTGGCTGGAGAAGGAGAGCGAGCGCCGCCCCCCCGGCCGGCCCGCCTCCGCCGGCGGCGGCGGCACGTCCCGCCGGGGGGGCGGCGTGCCCGACCCGGCCGCCGGCTCCGGCGCGGCCGCCCGCTGGGCCCGGTTGTGGTGGTGGCGCGGCGCCCGCGAACGGCAGTACTGCAGCGACTGGGCCGGGCTGGGCTGCAGGGACTTCTGGAGCTCGGCCATGTCGTACGCGTTCTGGAAACCGAGCAAAAAAAAACAAAAACAAAACGCCGGCTTTTAGCTGGCGCGAGAATCGGGCCCCGGCGTCTCAAAAGAAGATTTCCGACTCCGATTCCGTTTTTTTTTAACTCTCTCTGTCGGCCTTTGAAGTTAAGGTTTCCAAATCGCGGGGCGTATCAAAAATAGGGTTCGGAAGCAGGGTCCGGCTTTCCGCACAGGAATTCAAACTAAAGGTTTCAAAGTGGCTTTTGAAGTCAGGGTTTCAAAAGTAGGCTTTCATTGGGGTACGCGTAGTGCTTGGGACCAGGGTTAGCTTTTCGAAAGGAAGTTACGCTTTCGAACAGGGAAACTTCAAAGAAGGATTGGGCTTTCAAAGCCAGGTTTTTTCTTCTTTCAAAGTAGGGTTTTCAAACTCCAATTAGGTTTTTTTTTTTGTTCATTCAAACTCGGGTTTTGAAGTAGGGATTAGCTTCGGGGTGGGGCTTCAAACTCGGGTCAGGGTTTCAAAGCAGGGTCGGCCTTTCAAAGCGGCCTCGGGTTTCGCATCGGCTTCGTTCTTTCAAAGTAGGGTTTTGAGGCGCGGGTAGGGAAAGCGTTTTCAAAGTCAGGTCGGGGATCCACCTGGTCCTCCTCGCCGCCGCCCTCCTCGTCGTAGTTGAGGACGTTCTCGCGGACGTCCTCCCAGCCGTCGTGGTGGGCCGACACGTGGTACACCGCCTCCTTCAGGCCCTTGTAGCTCCGCCAGCGCGTGTACGCGAAAATGCCCAGCAGCAGCGCTGAAACGTGCACAATTTCATCCTCGCAAATCATTTCCCCCCAAAAAACGACACTCCTTCCTTCAGCTGCTATTCAATCCCCTAACTAAAAAAAAAGCTTTCAAAAAAGATGGTCCAAAACTTTCAATCATATCTGCTGAGACCTGCAGAGACTCTTGGAAAAAAAAAAAGAAAAAGAAAAGACGGGTTTTAGGAGATGACGCCTTTGGGCTATTTATAGCTCCGTAATTTCCTGCGCGATTGTCCTGAACCCATATCATCTTCAATCTGCAACATACGGCCCGCGGGCCAACGTTTTCTCATGCAAAGTATACGAATCATCCGATTTTTTTTCAATAAAGACACGGAATGTTTTACCGTTAAAATACATATACGCACTGTATGTGAGTGCGTGTGTGTCATGAGCGTTTGTGGCGCCGTCTCTCGCCAGCAGCTGACCATCAAATACCTTTGTGCTCATTCGGCCGCATAAACGCTCAAGAGGGCAAAAAAAAAAAAAAAATCAATAGTCATTTCCAGCTGCTGTGGCAGATTTGCTCCATCAAAGTGTTTACACAGCGCAGGAAGATGAAGAAGAGCGGGACGGGACGGGACCGCAAACGCCGGACGGACGGCCCGAACGCTTCGAAAAACAAAAGCGCCATCGAGCAATACAAAAAAAAAAAGAGTCAAGAAATGCAAAGAATATATAAATACAAGTAAAAATTAACACGTTCAAACAAATGAATGAGTAAATAAATACATGGGCAGAAGCTTTAAAAAAACAAGACAAGTGGAAAAGACAAAACAAAATGTTTTCACGAAATGAAAGCTTTCAATTAGCTTCACCGGCAGATTGGCAAGTTTAAAAGCAAAACTAGTGGGAGTGGGAGGGGCGCACCAACACGCGCGTCAGCCATGAGCTTCTGTCAAGACGCACCGTCCGCTTGCATCGATTTCCGACTTGAGCTTGGCAAAAAAAAAAAAAGACTGCACGGCCGACGGGCGTGCGCGCGCGTGAGCAGAGGTCGGGGCCAAGAGCGAGATGGATGCCGCGGGCTCAAAGGGCCGACGGCTCTTTCCGACGCCCTCTTTGTCTCCGCGCGCAGTGGTGGAAAGAAACATTCCGCCTATTTGTTTTTGCGGCCTCCGAGGTCCATTGGCCTCCTCCCTTTTTTTTTTCTTCTCCGGGTTCAACTTTTCATCGCTTTAACTCTTCTTCATCCTCGGGGTCCATACGGACGTCCGGTGGATCCCAATGGACGTTTCTCACTTTTTAGCCTATTTTCTGCGTGACTATAAATAAGATTAGAATCTATAAAAATCATATACGTACGTATACCTAAACCCGGATCCTATTAAGAACAGACAAAAGCAAAGGCGGCTTTTTCATCCTTTTCCAAGCGGCGTCTGCTTCTGCCGCCCCGCCGTGTGATCTGCGAACGTGGCCGACAAGGGCCGGCGGCCCGCGGCACGCCGGCGTCATCCTCGGCGGCCTAGGAAGCGCGAGCGGGGGGCGGGGCGCCGTTCAACGCGCTCGCTACGTGACGACAACAGCAAAATTCCACGCACATTACCCGCAAGGGAAGTCGCGCGGTGTCTCCGTCGGCGGCTCCAGGACATTTTGGAATCGAGAAAACCGAACGAAGCGAACGAGAAAAGGGACGGAGGAGAAATGAGAAAAGAATCCCATTTGAAAGGTCAACGGCGGACGTGTTTGGCGGCGACGGGGGAGCGACGGGGACGCCCGCTTGAAATGACGGCGCGTTATGCAAAAGACGCGCAGCCGTTTTCTAAAAGCGCAGCCCTTTTTACAAGAAAGCCGAGCGCGATTCGCTTTCGAAACGGCATCGCAAAAAGTCGGAGGTCTCCAAAGCTCGAGTCGGAAATCGGGCGCGCGGCCGCACCTTCGCGAGCGGGCAGGCGGAGCAGGAAGCGGCTTACCCAGCAGGGCCATGAAGCAGACGCAGATGGCGAAGAGGGAGCCGAAGCCCAGGCCGGCGCGCTCGCCGTAGACGGCCAGCGCCGTCTCGCACAGGCGCCCCCGGCGGCCGTCGGGGCAATGGCAGGTGAACTTGGAGGGCGACTGCGGCACGCAGGTCCCGCGGCCGCACGGGCGCGTGGCGCACAGCGTGTACGCGCAGGACTTGCTGCTGCCGTTCACGCGGACCATGTGGCCCGGGGGACATCTGCGGGAGCGGGAACAGGCGCCGTGCACAAATCATCCCGGCAAAGTGGCCGCGGCCATTGCTGGCGAGCGGCAGGGCGAAAGTCCGCAACGCCGGAAAAAAAAAGGACGGGAAAGACGACCGCAATCTGCTCTGAAAGCGCGCGCTCCACTCGAACGGGAGGGCGGTCGAAATTGTCGGACCGCTCTGGAACCGAGGGCCGAACCGCGGTCTGCTCCGAGAACGCGAATGCGCCTTCAAACGTTCCGACCATCAAACGGACCGACAATCTCCCGTGCAAAAAAAGCAACCGCGATAAACCGCTCTGGGAGAAAACAAAACGGACAGTAGAGGAAAGAGAAAGCAATCTACTCGAATACAGAACACCAATCTACTCTAAAAGGGCAAAAGAGTTACTACGATTTTTTTTTTATAATAACAATTTACTCATCAAATCGAACAAGTTTTGTATCAGAAACGGCGAGCTATTGGTAGGCAGAAGATCATTCAACTACTCTGGAACCGAACAGCAATCTCCTCTCAGAACACAAACCCAGTTGAAAACACAACGAAGACCGACTATGAAACGGACCCGCGATCTCCTGTGGAGGGGGGGGGGGTCCAACAAGTACTGACTCTGGAGGAGAAAAAAAAGAACTCCCGTCAATCTCTTGCAAGGGACTTGAGCAGAGGCCATTGCCGGCAAGTAAAGACAAACCCTGACAGAAAACAGCAAAAGGCAGCAGCCACTGCCAATCATCCGCCGCAGTGTCTGTCGTCACTAATGACATCCCGCCGCAAACGCTCGCCGGCGGGAAAACGCCAAAATGTTTTATGCGTGCAAATAAGTCTGCCCGGAAACGTTTTTTTTTTTCCCTTTAAAAAAAAGGGTGAAAAGAAAGAAAAATAAAAGTGTCGGATTTAAATGGAGTCGTCTGCCGCTCCCGGCGTCATTAGCAGATTTTATCAGTGACACGGAACGCTTTACGGCCTCGTTATGGCGTTGAGGAAAAAAGGCAGACGATGCGCTTAAGGACTCCTACGCTTGCTTTTTTTTTTTCAATTTTCATCAAGTGCTGTTTTGCAGGAGAAATATCAAGAAAAAAAAGTTGGCGTAAGGTGTTTATTTTGAGAGTAAACATCCTGGCGTAAAGAGAACAGTCACAACCGTGTGTGTGTGTGTGTGTGTGTGTGTTTTCTTTCCAGTTTGCGTAGAAAAGCTGTCATCCGTTTCAAACGGCAGAAAAGAAAAGGGAAAAATAATCATAACCAAGCCTTATGTTTTATGTTCAAAATAAAACTATGTTATTTGCCTCGGCTTAGCGGGTAAATCACACTTTTACGATGGCCGTCTTTTTTTTAAAACATTATTTAAAAGTACAATTTTTCACCAAATTAGGGAAGGAAATGGATTTTTTGGGGATGAGTGAGTATAGCTTCGTGCGGAGATTCTCGGCCTTCCGATGGAATTGAATGAGTTAAAAAGGCTCAATTCTGCAGAAGGCAAACCGCTTCATGTTCCAAACGGTTTGCTCTTACTTAGAAAAGGAAAAGCTATTTCGGTGCTGCCTTAATGGACCCATTTTGTCTTTTTTTGAGCGAAACGCTGGCCATCCGGCTACGGGGCGGCCGCTAAAGCAAAGCGAGCGCTTGGCGCCGCCGCTTCATCTCGCCCGGCGCGGGTCAAGACGCAGACGGGACGGGAGTCGCGGAGGAGTGGGATGAAAAGGCGCGACCAAGGAGGCCGGAGGCGGGAAAAAGACGCGCGGGAGCGGATCACACGGCGGGCGCGTTAAAAGCAAAGAGGCGGAAACGTTGCTCATTAGCCCTCGTGGCCTGCGGGCGGCTCGGGCCGCCGCGTCTTTGAAGAGAGCGGACGGGGGGGGGGGCGGCGGGGACGCGGGGGAAGGAGGGAAGGACAGGAGAGGAAGCGGAAGGCCGGGAGACGACCCGGAGAACGGGCGAGGGAGACGACGCGGCGGCGCGCTAGCTCGGGCCCACCTGCATTCGTGCACTCGCCACAGGTCCACGCAGGTGAAGGGCGGGCTGCACCGGTTCCTCCTGCACGAGTCGGACGGGCAGCCCGGAGACACGCCTTGAGCGCTGATCTGAGACACGCCGTCCCGCGCGCTCCGCCCGTCCATCGGCAGGTGGCGACCGTTCAGGCGGAGGTCCCTCATGCAGCCTGCGGGGGGCGCAAACAAAACATTCAACTTCTTTCATTTCTTAATACTAAAATGTCAGAATTCATTATGGCGGTCCTTGTCAAAGACTGTCTGGTGTAATTACACGTGTGGCACCGGGCGGTGCGGTGGCGCTCCAAAAATAGATCAAATAGATACTCTTTTTAAGTCAATAAAACGATATATTTGAAGGTTTTTGCTTGCAATTTGATTCAGAAATTGAAGTTTGAATTATAATTCTATTTTTTTTCTTTAATCGGTCTTGGCATTGATCTCACGTGCAGAGTTAATCTTTTGTCTTCCTTCCTTGTGTGTTATTTATCAAATGTTGCGGGTCGACTCAACCTGACGTCATCTGCACTCTTCCCACTGACTCATCGGATTGTTTTGTTGACATTCCCTTGGGCGCGGCTCCATCTAGTGGATGCATAACGCAACCCCGGCTACTTCTGTAGCTTCTATTCTATGCGTCTTATAATGCGGTGAGCCCTACATGTGAAAACCTTTTCAAATGGGCCATTCTTTGAATGTGCGCCTCATCAGGCGCTTATACAGAGCAAAAACCGTGAGCTGAAATACAAAAGGGATGATAAAAGGGATGCCATTTTAGGTATGATTATATCATGTTCATAGTTTCATAGTAACTGCAGTGGGGGGGGGGGGGGGGGGGGGGGGGGGGGCATGAAGTGTTTTTTATTTCCTTGAGGGGCTTTGCGAAAAATCAATGAGACGCACTGGACTAGGAGAATAAGAAAGCGGCCTCCTGTTTTTGTGTTTTTTCTGACTGTTCTTCTGCAGCTAAAACAGACGTCGAAGCGTTGGCGCCGAGAAAAGGCAAATGTAAACAAAGTCGTCACAGCAGACCGCTCAAAGCTGCGGAGGAAACTGCGTGTGAAATTTGTCAGCCGGGTGCATCGCACGCGCACTTTTCCGGAATAACAGCAGAGCCGCCCGTTTCCAGCAAGCGGCATTTGCAAATGCAGTTTTTATCTCCGGCGGAAACCAATCAGACAAGACGGGATCTGCCGTCCATTTGTTTTTGTTTTTTTTCTGCAGCTTCAAGACTAACACGTCCAAAGTTAGCATTTAGCATTTCAAGGATGAAAGGCAGCTGCAGAGGTTGCTTTTTTTTTTTTTTTTTCCTTTCCCCCCCGGACAACATGCCCATGTTTTCCTCACTTTTTTTGCTGGTAAACACGCATAGATGAGATCGGACTTCAATATTTTCCATTTATAATTCAATAGACGGCGAAGATGCAGCAGGAGACGTCTTAAATGCGTTTCTCGCAAAGTATGGGAGAAATTGCACGCGGCAAACAAGAAGGGAATACGGAAAAAAAGAAGATGTTTTGAGCTGACCGCAAACAGACATTTGGCACTGCACGCTTCAATTACCGTCACGTCCAAAACATAAGACACCCCAAAAACGGAGAGCTGAAAGTGCGAGTGCATCCTATAAACGATAACTTGAAGGTTACACCGGCGAGGCGTTCACTGACCTCGCGTGAAATCTGAAACACGCTTAACTCGCAACAAATATATCATTTACGGATATGAACAGATGAAAGTTGGGTAATTATTGTAACTGAGAATACGGCCGATATAAAACTCAACTGTGCGTCAAAAGTGGGCACTGGACGGATCAATCTTCCTTGAAAGGTGTCCAAAAAAAAATCGAATCTTAAAAGTTACCATCTAGAGGAGGCACCCATACCTTTGTCTTTGTTTTTGTGTCAAAAAAGCGCGTGCTATATTTGCGGGATTACGGTAGGTACAAGAGCGAGCGAGGAGCGGTCGCTGGAGCCGACGGGCCTGCAATTAGTCAAAAGGGGCGAGGGAGCCAGCGAGGGAGCCAGCGGAGGTCTCCGCGGCCGCGACTCACCCTGGAAGCTCTTGTTGAGGGCGGAGGGGAAGACGTTGGCCAGCACGACCAGCGCGGGGTCCGCCACGATCTCCCGGCTGCGTCCCGGCGCCCCCGTGGCCTCGCGCCGCCCGCCGCCGCCGTCCAGCCGCAGCGTCACCTCGTTGTCGTGGCGCTCCAGCGACACCTGGTGCCACTCGCCGTTGTCCAGCCGGTACGCCGGCACGCTCAGGTTGTGCTCGCCGTCGCCCAGGTTGTAGGTGACGCCCAGCAGGCCCTGGCAAATCTGATTGGGCCACACGGGGGGGGGGGGGGGGGGGGGGGGGGGGGGGAGCCCTTTCTTGAGAGCCTTTTTTGGAACGCCGAGTCCGTCGCCCCGATTCGAGGCCCCCATCCAGTTCCGTCCCGAATACCGAGACGACCCTGACTGGAATCTGTGATTTCAAACCGCAACCTGCATTTGAAAGCCGAGTCCAAGCTATTATTGTGAAATCCTAATTTGAAGCCCGTCTTGAAAGGCCAGCTCGGCCCCGAATGCCGAGCTAGTCTGAAACGAACCCAAACCCTGAGGAACAAAACCTTAACCCTTATTCGAAAGCCGGGCTTCAACCCTCAAAATGTCTTTCCGGCCTGATTTGAAGCCCTCATCGGAGCGACGCCTCGTGTTCCGATTCATTTGCTCTTAGTTTGAAAAGAGAAGGCGCCGTTCCTGTCAGCGCACGAAGCCCGCCTTCGCACGGCCCCGCTCGACAACCGTGGCGTATAACTTGAGACGAGCGCTTTGCGGCGCGGCGCGGCGGACACAAACATTTGTTTCTCCTCGGCGCGCTGACATCTTCGTAAAGCGTGCTCGCGCGCGCGCGGATGCATGAAAAGGCGCCTGTCGGCTTGCGTTTTCAGAAGAAGAAAAAAAAACGACAGGAAAGAAGAGCAGTCACTTTTTGAGGGCTGAAGTGTGAACGCTCGTCCTCATTTCAAAGCGCTTCCTCCGAGTGCCCCATTGTGCATAATTTCCTTGCCTCGGTCTCTTTCCGCATCGCGCGCGCAAACGTGCGGGCGGATGACAGACGAGCCAGAAGAGACGAGTGGGCGAACGAGGCGCGCGGACCGGACGGCGATGCGGCGCACCAAGCGCCAATTTCAAACGAAATCAAACAACTCCGTCGCCGTGTCGATTCTTCAATTTCCACATCTGCGTTTCGGTTCAGAATATATTTTTTTACAATTACGATTTTTATAACGGCCCGTTTGAAATGTTGATATGCTATGCAAGTGCGCCATATTTATGAAAACACCTTGAAAATAGGCCATTCAATGAAGGTGCGCCTCACGGTGCGGAGAAGACAGTATTCACATCCGCACTGAAATTGCTGTTTTCAAGGTCGTTATTGTTAGCCAAAGAGACTAAAAAAACGAGATTCTTTTGAAAACAAGAACTCAAACTACATTCTTGTGACTAGAGCTAAAACCAACTGTATTACATTCCCTTTAGCGCAGCTCCATCTAGTGGATGGATAATGAAACCGCAGCCAGTACTGCAGCTTCTATTCTATGCGCCTTCTAACGCGGCGCGCCGCATACACTGGTACCGTTACTTACAAATGCCTCTTTTTACGAAAAATTCAGGTCATGAAAATATTGTCTTTACAAAGGAGACAGAATTCAAGGTACGAAAGACAACATATGAGACACCGGCCCTCGCGCCAACATGACTCTCACGTCATACGTTAGCACATCCCGTCGTGTCTACCGTATTGGGTACAGTTTGTGATGCGTTTTTATCATTTGTTAACGTGACGACACGGATTTTTGCATTTTCATCTTTACTCCACAACTATTTATTACTTTCGTAAGTAGAGGTGCCAATGTATATGAAAACCCTCAAAGTGCGCCTTCTAATCAATCCGGTGCGCCTTATAGTGCGGAAAACCCGGTAGTTCGGTATGGGTTTGCATGGATGAGGGTTAGGGTTTCAAATGACGGTTTCAAGGGTTTATAAATAGGAGGTGGAGGTTTTGAAGGCCTTTCAAATGCGTTCCAAGTCAAGGCGGGCAAGATTTCAGGACCGGGCGGCTCCCTCCGTTAGTCTCCTTCCCGCCCGTCCTTCCGTCTCCCTTACCGCTGGCGGTCTCAGTCACTCGGTCCCAAAGTCTCGGAGCGGCTGGTTTCCGGGCTCGGCCGCGAACTAATTCATTCTACGTAGGATCCGCCGGGCCTCTGCTTTTAAGCACCTGATTTTAGCCCCAATTAAAAGCCGGCGGAGCGCGAGCTGGACTCCCGCCGGCTTCCTCCCCTGGCGCGCTGGCGTGTTTGCTTCTCATCTCGGAGGGGGCGGGAAGGAAGGTAGGCTTCGTTTGAGTAAACAGTCCCGCCGCGGGGCCGCGTCAACCTAAATAGAGAGCCGCTTCATAACACGGCGCCCGGCCAGGGTCGGGGTCGCTTTCAAATTCCCGCCGTTGCCGAACGGCGTCGCGGCGGCCCTCCGGCCGGCTGGGGGTTCGGAGCCATCTTACTGTGAGCGCAACTGTGGAATGCGACTTTTGGCCAAAGGCTCCCCCGCTATTGCCCGGTATCCGAATAAAACCTTAACCTGACTTCGACTGTTAAGGAGACGTTCTTACCTCCAGTCTGATGTACTCGCTCTGCTCTCTGGAGCTCAGGCTGAGTATGGTGCCGCTGTGCTTGCGGGTTCGAAGCAGGACCTGCGCCGCCGTCCTCCGGGCCGGCAACGGCGAGGCCAGCCGGTAGCGCACGTGGCTGTGCCCGTCGAAGGAGTACTCGGGAACCTCTGCGAGACGAACCGCGGGTTAGCAAACGCAAAGAGCGCGGGGACGGAGATGTTTCGGATGTTGCTGATGAGGATTCTGGTCTCGGATCGCGCAACGCCCGTCTCTCATCTCAAAATCGCGCACTTCCACTTCCTCTTTCATTCCGGCACGCTTAAGAGGCCAAGGCATCCTGCCGGGAGGCAAGATCGCACACTTGGTGGTTTGTTTTTGTCTGCCGCCGCTTCATCTAAAAATGACTTTTTGCTTTTTTAACCTCTGCCAAGGGCAAAAGCAAGCGGAAAGAGGTTATGTGCTTTATTTTTTCCCCCGCCTGAAACCTGCCGCTTTTGTAACCAACAACAACAACAAAAAATACTTTTTGCAAACTCTCCTCACCTTATTCAAGCTAACTGCTACATACATAATAAAATAAGAGACACAGCCTTGTATGTCTCGTATATCTAGTTCAAGGTGTAAAAGAATGACAACATATCGCCGGTAAACAAAAAATGCTAGCATCGTGCAGCTCTGGCGTGCTAACAAGTTTAGCTAGCAAAATTTTGTGTTTGACACAATCAAATGAAAGATAGTGCCAAAAAAATAAAAGACGCAGGCTTGAGATGAAGCCATGTGGCAAGTTCGTCAACCTCAAAGCGTAGGAGAACAACTTCCGCTTCTGAACGATCGCAGATGGGACGAGAGTGTCATCGGCAATCATGTCCACCGGGCTACGCCTTTAATTGGGGTATTAAAAAACATCTACAGTATCTTGCATTTCCCGGCCAAGAGCCAAACAGAGAAAGCGCGCAAATTTGTTGCGCTGGTTACTTGAAAGAGCGAGCTCCTCGCAGCGAAAACGCAGACTAACAACAGGGTTAGTCTGGAACCGCCAAAGCATTTCGATGTCGCCCGTTTGTCATTTTCTTTGATTTGCACACGTTTGTTTCGCCCCCTTTGGAGTTGTCGCGCTGCGGACGCGTTCCCTTTGTTTCGGACGTAACGCCCGGCGCGCGTGATTTAGCGAGCGAGCGTTCGTCTGGCCGCCGGTCGTCGCGGGCTCCTCCGCCAGCCTTTTGTTTCCTCGCGCACCCATAACTTCCTAGGCCCCGTCGTCGACGGCGGGCGCGCTGGATTGGGCCCTCGAGGCGAGCGCGTCCCTCCCTCGGGGTCGGGCGCCGAGGCGGCCACTCACCCTCTTCGCATTGCCGGCCGCCGTATCCGGGCACGCACTGGCAGCTGAAGGAGCCCCACTCGCCACGGCAGTGCCCGCGGCGTCCGCACGACGGGTAGCCCATGTTGACGCAGCCGCCGTCGGTGGTCCGGCAGCCCGGCGAGCTGGACTGCGACTCGGCCGGGGAGCTCAGATCGTACAGCTGCGGGACACGGACGGCGGGCGCAAAGAAAGAGGGGAAGTGAGACGTCTCTGATCTCCCCGCGTTTGGAGAAGCTACTCCAAACTCCGACGGGATGATGAGAGGTCCGAGGGAAAGCCTTTAAAGCCGCGCTCCTTGAAGAACTCCCCAGTTCGACGATTCCGTCGCCGAACTTCACTTCAAGACTCCAAACTCCCGAGTGGCTCAAGTTGGGAAGAGAGATCTTACCAAGAACTCCTCTAATCAGTTTTCGCGTGACTCTATGGGCGCGCGCGACCACTGCCTGGCAGTGGTAGATCCTGTGTCGGAATCTCATTTTCCAGTGTCTCGAATCGGCCTCTAAAGCCTCAAAGACACGGCGTTAAGCCGGTCTCCACCCAAGACAATCGCGCTGCGGCATTAGAGTAAATCCCTCAAAGATTTTGTTTCGGTGTTCTTTTCGTGACTTTTTGCCTCAATTTCCACGAGTCTTGGTCTAAACTCAGTCCCGACCCCGCGCAACCTTGGCTCAAAGTTTTTGTTTCGACTTTCTAGATTTGTTGACGTAAAGGCCTCCATCCCCCTGAGTCCTGGTGAACTCAGTCTCCACTTGACCTAATGAGTCAGCTCCTGAAAGTTTAGGTCTTGACCGTCATATTCTCTCACAGTTCGGGTCTCGACTGTCACATTGTCTCAAAGTTGAGGTTTTAAATAGGTCGCAACCATTCGATGCCATTGCCTCTAAGTCACGCTCTGGCCCAGGGGTGGGTGGGCAAGCTTTAACGTTCTGACCCGGTTTCCATGGATAAGACATATTGGACGCAATCGGTTGGGCGTCAGCAGTAGCGCCGCCCCAAAACATCAACATATGGATAGATTGCGGTCCCAAGTGACGCAATATGACATTTCGTTTCCAATATACGGCATATCGGTTTTTTATTTTTCTAATCTTTGGTTTTTTTACAGCAATCCGCTCCGGAGTGCCTTTCATATCATGATTTTTGTCATATTACGAATGGCGTTTTACGTGTTAATCATTCCACGTGCTTCAAACCCTGTACGGGAGCAACTGCATCTCCAGGTTTCGCTCCCGATCGTCGACCCGCGTTCCGAGTTCAGTTTTGGTCCCGGCTCGGTGTCGGAGGCCCAGTCCTCTCACAGTTTTAAGTCAGTCCTGGATTGCAATCAGTTTTCTACCGTACAAAAGCCTGGTCGTCGGTCTCGAAGACAACCGCGCGTTTCAGGCATGAAAGGACTGGCGGGAGGACACCTTTCCGATCACGGCCTTGACTGGTTCTGGGTTCCGACTCGGCCCCGACTCATAAATTGTCTCACTGGTCGAGACGGCCGAGGGTCCGGGCCCCTTAAAGTCCCGTTCTCTGGACTCGGTTTTGCACGGCAATAGACAGCATCCGGTGCGTGGGAGTGAGCCTACGCCGGCGAGAGTGCAGACGGAGCTTATTAAAAGTCAGACGACTGAGGCATCGATCTTGTTTACACTAAGTCGTACATTACGGCCGCTTTCTATACTTTACGTTGCTCGCCGCTGCTCACTTTTTGATTTATGGCTCCAGGTTTTTTTTTCCCGGCTGCTGCCAGCTTCACGGATCGATGCACAAGAAGTCCACAGAAAGGCAGTCAACTGAAGGGAATCAAAAGATATTTGAACAGCCCGACATAAAAGTTTGGCTCACGCAAAATTTAGGAAGGAAGAATTGAACCCGGAGCCCGCGACGGCCACGTTCAAGTCGACCCCGGACGCCCGAGGCACCGCTTTTGCAGTCGTCTCCGAGAGCGGCGCTTTTAACTCAGTCTAGGTCTGGGTTTGAGATCGTCTCGGTCTCAAGCAAGTCCGGCTCTCGTTTCGGGCCTCCGGTCTCACGACGATAGCCCCGACTAAGTTTTTGTCCCGACTTGGGCGGGACTCCAATTCTCAAGGTTTGTTTTTTTCCTGACTCGTTCTAGACAGTCCGAAGCTCAGTCTCAACCGGTGGGTCTAAAAAGTACCGGTCTTGACACAGTTCCAACTGTTGAAAACCTTCACTCAGTCTACGCTCGCTTGCTATGTCACCAAGTGACGAGTTCATTAGCCAGCTAGAAGTCAAGGGAAATTTCCACTTGTCAAAACTGTTGAAGTGATGAACTCCCCAAGGTTTTTTCCTTGGAGTCAAATCGGAATAAATAATCTTCGCTTTTTAGACTGCGGCGCGTGGCTGCATTTGGGTTCACGCTGAGGTCTGGGCTATACTTACACATCAAAGTGTACATAGCGATGCATGGTTTTTTGTGTTTTGTCTAACGCGCGCCAGAACGGGATTCCGACAACCGCCGCCGACTTAAGGTAGGATTTGCTTTGTCCTCAATTGAGTCTTGGGGGCCACGTAAAGTTGATTCCAATTTGCTTCGCTCTTCCGTACGTTTTGCGGATGTTTATCATCCTGTCGAACGCTCCGACAGAGCCCGCATCCAAATGGATGAATGTCGGTTCATCATTGAAATTGAGGACTTTAGCCTTAATGGTTATTTTCCATCCTGGGCGACATCAGCATTCCAGTTTCAGAACATGGTGCGGAATCAAGCCACAAATGTTTTGTGCGTCTCTGTTGTTTGTCGCTAACCCCTAAAAACAGACAGCGCAGTGGTACTTCTTACTTGTTCCGGAACTAATGTTGTCATGTGAATCTTTCATCAGTAGAGCTGCTTTTTACATGGAAATGGCCCAATCCACCCCCCCCCCCCCAAATGTTCCGAAACCCATTAAATAATTATTATTAAATGATAAAAATGCATCAAAAACACAAGTTAGAATTACATGACATCACGGCATAATAATCAAAATATAGAAGGTAAAGAAGAATAAACCCTGTAAATGTATCATATGAATCATGAATCATATTTGTTGGAGCAATTGACACTATGAATGCAGTTCACCTATTTGCCTTGAGATGATGCTGGTGTGTTGGTGAGTGCAGAGAGACACCTTCTTAAAATGTTGTATTTGTACATTTTTATTTGACATCATTTACAAGTCCAAAGGCGCAATAATATGTATTTTTGGGATTAAGTCTACTTAAGTTTAGTTTGGAGTCATGCAAAGTGCCTCCTGTCTGATGTCATAGGTGCTAACGACGTGATAACGATGTGCGTGAGACGCTAGAGCCCTAAGCTGTATTTATCTTGAGTTTTCTCTCCTTACTCGGGACAAAATTACGGTTTTAATTTGTAAGTAGGGGTATGTTCCCATTTCACTCGTTCTATTCTCATTTATGATTTGAATCATACATAGAATTTTTAGTTCCTTCTGCGACTTTTTTTTTTACTGAAAATTTCGCTATCAAATAAGTTTCTGAGAAAGTGTGGTACTTGTGTTTTGACACGCTCCGCTCCCGACGGAGGTTCGGCCGGGCGCCAGACCCTTCACAAGTGCGAAAAAGACGGAATTCCAAATGTACTTTTTGAGTAAAATAAGCAGAGCAACATTGAAAGGCCAGCGAGGTAACAGGTTAGCGGCATGCTAAGCTAAGCAGAAAAGCGGATGTGGGGCTCACATTTCAGGCTCTGGAGACTCACAAAGGCCACGCTCTTCACTTTAGTCAAGCTTGAACGCTTGCGGCGGAGCGGCCAAAAAAAAAAAAAAAATCCTTGACGCCCGCTTGCAGGTCTGAGCAGTCAGACTACAAAATCCGCGTCACCTTCCCAGGGCGTTTGGAGGCCACGGGAATGAAAAGGAGGACGCCGAAAAGAACGCCGGCTGGCTCCCCGCCGGCCGTAAGCTGACAGCCCCGACTCATTGTCGGGACAACTTGACGGCCATCCTTTCCATTTTCTCTATTATACGAGTATTTTCGAGATGCCGTCCGTCCGTCCGTCACTCTTTGAAAATGAAAAAGCCCACACAAGCCTGGGGCACGGGCTCGTACCTCTTTGCGGCTACAGTTTTTGAAAAAGTCAACTTTTCCCACGGATTACCTTTACACGCCTTCAAACAGCTGTAAAATGAACGAGCTCTGCGCGCTTTACCTTGCTGTCCACGAGGAGGTTGCGTATGCATCCCGTGAAGTGTTTGTGCTGAAGCTGAGGGTAAATGTAGGGAATGTCCTCGTTGACTCCGCCCAGTTGCAGCACTTGACTGGCGTTCAGGTATCTGCAAAATCAAGACGCTGACGTCCGTCCATCTAACTCAAGTTTGATGGGGCGAGCGCGGCGGCGTGCCGTTTAAAGGAGCGGCGTACCGGTCAGCGTTGGGCGTGGCGCCGGTCACCTCGCAGGACGAGCGGTCCTCGGTGGTCAGCCAACTCCCCAGGCCTTCCGTTTCCGTGACGGCCGCCCCCGAGCAGCGATCCAGGGTGAAGCCCACTTCCTGCACGCCGGAAACGTTTAACCTCCTCGTCGGATGAGAATATCTTCCGCACGGCAATTCCGAGTACAATTCTATGTTTACAACTTTTATCTGCATAAAGCGAGCGAAACAGGTGGTGCGACGAAGCGTCTGAGCGAACGCTGCAAAAAGACATCTTTTTTTTTGAAGCCACCCGCCATTCCCCAAGCGTAACCATGGCAACTGGGAACAGCGCACAGCCTGTTAAGCACTTGACATCCATTAACGGACAACGCGGCAGTACCTTATCTCGCGCTCCGTAGGCAAACTTGAGATTGACCGGTTTCTTCTCGTTTCTTTCTTTCTTTTCTCTTCGATGGATGGGCTCTGCGCTTTAAATGCGCATGCAGTCGACCCCCGGCCCGGGTTACGCCCTTTTTCTCACGTCCACAAGTGGAATACTCCGTCTTTTCGTCCCCTCGTTACGGCGGTTTTCCCGCTTTACGGCATCAAAAACAAACCCGGCGGTCGGCGTGCGTGCGACTGCGAGTGGCGTCGCTTTGGTACGTCACTACATGCGTGGCTAATGAACATGGGTTTCCATAGCCCGCCGTTCGGCCCGAGGATCTGGACCCCGGACTTAAAAGTTGCGGAATTGACTAGGCTGGGGGCGCCCGGCCCGGGCCGGTCTGGCGGCGTCGCGTTCTGTCTCTTCCTTTGGGTTTGCGTTCTTTCCACGTCATTTGGCGTTAGTTTTGATTTGCTCCACCCGTCTGCGTGTACCTGGCCCTCGTGCGTCCACCGATCCGCTTCTCCCGCCTGTTGTTTCCTCTCCGGCTTTTGCGCGTCTGTCATTAGCGTGCGCATTTAAGCCCGCTTTTCGTTACCGCCGGTGCGGGATCGCCGTCGCGATCAAGTCATCCGTGACTCGCCGCTCGTCCGCGTATCCCCGCCCCCAGCTGCCAGCGGCGCTTTTCCGTTGGGCCCGACCTGCCTTTTCGCCATCCCGTTTTTCCCGTTTGCGTTCTGCCCGTGGTGCGGATCGGGGGCAAGGATGGGAGGGAGCCATCCTCCCTCCCGTCGCTCGCCTTGATTGGACGCTGATCGGACCCTTTGACGATTAAAACGGGCTTTAGAAGGGCGGCGTGGCCGCACCCAGACATTTGAAGTTAATCGTTGGCCGCGAATCGGGAGGCGTCCGGAAGCGCAAACGGAGAACGCGGCTTGAGTTTGAGCCCATTATGACGCTCGCAAGTGTCACGAGGGTCTCCGGCGCTCCTGGACGACTCTTGGCCAGCAGCAGGGGGAAAAAAAAAAAAAAAAAAAAAAAAAAAAATCAATTTTCAGTGTACTTTGTCCCAAATATAACTTATTCAATCCCAAAGCGAAAATGATGCCAAAATGATGTTTCAGCTTGTCTTGTGCCTATTTGATAAAAATGAAGCCAAAATGACGCAATTATTGCACCTGTCCTTTTTTACACTTAGGTGGGACATTTATTGATCCATTTTTAGAGTGTGCTATTTCCAAAATGCATTTTTTTCCTGTTGGATTGAAATTTTCATCCTTTGTTCTCGCGTTTACTTAATGCTGTTTTTATTTATAGGATGACACTTTTATTTTATATGCCTAATTATTCAGGAGATTGAACTTTTTTGAAGTGTTATTTGATTATTTTCTGGCATTTTCCTTCTTTCCTTCCTTAATTGAATGTTGATTAAATTAGAGGTAGTGGCACGGTATATTGCATGTGACATTCTGTAGACGTTTGCAATACCCTGCAAATTTTATAAGCCTTCTTTCGAAACAACATTGTTAATCGTGATTCCCGCCTCGTTTTATTTAATCATTGTCTGGCCTTTCTTGTACTTTTTCCCCCTCATTTTGGAAAACAACACAAAAGAAACTTTTGTTTTTTTCCCCCCAAAGAAAAAGCCGCTCAGACTAAAAGCAACTTAATGACGCCTGGTCTCCAAAGTCAACAAGACTTGTATAAAGATCAACTTTTTTCTATCTTTCACCAACGTTGCTTTTAATCTTGCGCATTGTAGAGCGCTTTGAAAGACATTGCAGGGAACAAAGACGGGATTCTACCTCAAGGACTCTTCAGTACGTTCAACAAGTTGGACGCCACAGCAAAAACAAAGATGAAATATCTCAGAAGTCGTTCGCTTCAATTAGGTAGGACAATAATCACTGACTTTTCCCCCCAAACATCAAAAAGGTGTGGAGCGGAGTCGGCTGGAGAAAAGATTTTGAATGTTGTGATGTTTGCAATTTGACATTTTATGGGTATTTTGGATTCCGGGAAGTCGAGGCAGGTTAGAGGCTACGTGGAATATGAACACAGTTTCCGCAAATTTGAACAAGATGTTCAAATCGGGCACGATGTGTTTTTATTGACAAAGAACGGAGGAGATTGTTTTTTTTCTGGCGGCGCGACCCACCTTGCTGTTGCTGCGAACGTCAAGCCGGTGCCAGCGCCGGTCGGCCACGTTGACGTTGCCTGGCAACTGCAACACCACCGTGCCGGAGCCGTGGTTGATTTTCAGCGTGGGGGTGCCGTCGATGAGCTCTGAGCGGAAGGAAGGGGGGGGGGGGGGGGGGTGTCCAATGAGGTCCGCTCCTCGCAAACGAGCGCTTTCGGAAAGCACCGATTAACGATGCGTGTTTCCAGTCCAGGGGGGGTCTATGACGCCACCGCTAAAAATTCTATGAAGGCATTTTGCAAACTTTTTCAACTTCTCCCAACACGTTTTTACTCATGCTGTCAAAAAATGTAAAAATACCGTAACAAATGAGAATTTTTCATGATTTTACCGTATATGTTTCCGTTGAACGTTTCTCAAGTGTTGTTTTTTCATGTATTCAAACATACGGTTTGCGAGGACAGTTGCTCCTTTTACCCAACGGGCACGGCATTTTGTTCAGCTTTCTCATTGAAATATGCCCTCCGATCAAATTCAAAGCTTCAAAACAAAGGCTGTGAATGCCGTAGACAGACATCGGTCCGGCATAAACCTTCATCTTCAAACGACTCGGCGCTTTCGCGAACGCTAAAGTACGGCCGATACGGCATTATTGGGCAATTGCCAAATAATTGAGGTTGAGCGTCGTCCACCGGCGAGCGGCACGCGCTAGCAAACGGCCAGCGGGAAGCCGCTGTTTATTTTTTCTTTCCCAGTTGAGCAACGCGGCGCGCCCGTTATTCTTTTGCGCTCGGTCCGCGCTCCCGACTTACTCAAATGGGAAATGAAAAGTTAATGAAGTGTGGCGGAGCTTGCGGCGGAGCTTGCGGCGGGCTGGCCGCAAAAGGACGGCGAGGAAGACGGCTGGTAGGAAGACGCCGACTCGTCCAATAATGGGACGGAATTTGACCGGACGCGCAAGGTTGGATGGGAAGGTGTGTTTTTGTCTAGGTAGCTAGCTAGCTAGCGATGTCAATCGGACAAAAAGAGAGGAAGAGGCGAGAGGAGACATGAGACGAGAACGTGATTTCGGTGACTCTCCGAATCGCATTTCCGTCAAATTTGAAGACATTTATATTGTCTCCCTCCATTAGAGCAAAGCGCCCAGTAGGCCGCGGAAGCTACTGCCGCGAGACGCGTTTTAATTGGCGCCGTTTGGCCGCGGGGTCGCGGCAACAAATTCTTTTGCGACTGCGGCCTCCCGCGACAAAAGATCAAAGGGCCGTTCCCGACAAACGGCGCGATAGAAGGAATTGCTAATGAAGGCGCCGAGATGAGACAAAGACGGCGTGGAGCGTCGGCGTGATTGGGTTGGGCGTCGCGCGAGTCGACGTGAAGAGCCCGTCCGTTAAATCATGTAGAAAATTGCAAATCTTGAAGAGTGCTTCAATCACACGCCGCTTGTTTGTCAAGACCGGAAGGAGTCGGCGGTGCGGGGCGGGGGCCGCGCTTTCCAGGTTTCTACGCGGAGCCTGTGCGCCACGCCGGCGTGCCGTTGCTTAGGTAGTCGTTGGATCCCGGTTAGTCGTAATCCATCGTTATTACTACTCATCAGTCGGTCTATCAGCGAAGTGCGTGCGTTTGGTGAGTCAGAGGGCGTGTCAGTCACTCAGTCAATTAGGTGTGTTCAGTTGACGATCAGTTTAGTCGGGCAGGCGGGCGGGCAGGCAGGCAGCATGCGCTCAGTTTAGCTAGCAGGTAGATACCGAGCCATCGTCGGTATTTTTCATGCGTCGTCCGTAGATAACGCTAAAGTACGCAGAGAGTGCTTTTAAGGCAGCCCGAAGCTTGCAAATTCTTTTTGCAAATTCTTTTTGCGCATATTGACGCTTTGAAGTCTGAGTCGCGCACCCCCGTAACGACTTTACGACGATAATCTCTTTTATTTATGGCCCCTTCGCGTGAGAACAAGCCTTTGATGAGAAAGTCACCGACGGAGCATCCATCGATCCGAGATGGCCGCCTGAGCTTCGGCGGGAGGATGGCGCGCTTTCCGCGGAGCTCGCTTTCTTCCTTTCTTTATTTCGCTGCTGCTTTAAGACACGGTTCGCATTCTGGTCAATGCGAGCCAACGGTAAAAGTCTGCTTTCTCCTCATCGTCACTTGAGGGAACCGACACAATGACTCTTTCTCACGCTTCCTTTCATCTTTGCGTCAATCGAATGAATTTGAGGACCGGGGGAGTCAAACGCGGACCGGTGCGGAGCCTTCATTTAGCTTGGCTCCTCCAAGGATTCAAATGACTTTGTGGACGGCCGCCAAGCTGCTCATTTTCATCCCCTATATTCATTTGATCTCATTAAGGAACTCCTTCACCGCCGTTTATAGTTAGCCTATTTTTACGACTGCAAGCCGCGGCTTTTTTCTCATGATTTGAGCCCTGCGACTTACGGTCCAGTGCGGCTTGTTTTGTTGGTTTGTTTTTGCTAGCCGCTAGGAGACAAGTCACCAGTAAGGCAATCGTGTGTATTTGTTCAACGATCCGATGTTACGACCCGCAGCTCGTAGTCTAGTGCGGCTTACCTGCGACAATTTTTTTTTTTTGTGCTTAATTTACGCTGCTGTGGCTTCTTTTCCGGTGGGGCTTACAGTCGGGAAAAAACGGAATATTGGTCAAGCGCCATATACTTTTTTTCAACGGGTAGGCGCGGAAGATTCATAGCAGGAGAATCACTATTCAAGAAAAGAAGCTCTGGTTGAAAAGGAGACAACGTGGAGGTTCCGTCTTGGCACCACCAATGTTTTTGGCGCCCCTTTGGGCTTTTGACATGGAAAATCCGGGAAAACGAGGGAATGCGCCTGCAGAGTGGATCGCTTAGGTGAATTCATTACATGCGGCAGGTGAACCTTGAAACAAGCTAATTAGAGCTGTAAATATGTAGCGGCTGACGCTAATTAGCATGCATGCGGCGACAAGTCAGCCGTCGCCCCGCCGCTAACCAACCATTAACCTCGGCGGCCCCGGGAAAAACGCGCGCGCAATTGTTACAAGGCGGAATTTTATCCGTACGCGTGTTGGCGCACATGCCTGCGCGTTTCCTTTCGTGTGCGTGTGTATTAAATGCAGCGAAATGAGTGTCAGCTTAGCCAAAATGAAAAATTCTAATCCCCCGCTTGGTGGAGAGCAAAAGGGAATTAAAGCTCCAAAAGTGAATTTAACGTCAAAGAACACGCTTTCATTTTCTGGGCTGAGCGGCAAGAGAGGAGACCGGGCGCACCGGCTTTCATGTCTCTTAGCGCAAGCAAGGGTTGCCGGTTCGAACGCCGCGTGCGCAGAGCTTATTCAGTGCCTCATTAACAAAACGAGCTGTACATATATTACATTTATCAATCTATCAGCCTGCTATCCTGACGCGGCCGGCGAGTGCTCTCGGGTGACTTTTCAAGACACGGCCACCTTCCCCTCCCCCCCGTCGGGCGGACGGACGAGGGGCGGGCGGACGAGGGGCGGACGGACGAGGGGCGGACGGACGAGGGGCGGACGGACGAGGGGCGGACGGACGAGGGGCGGACGGACGAGGGGCGGTCGCCCTCCCCGCCGATCGCATTCCCACGACCCGCCCCCGTACCGACGGCCATGAAGTCCTCGTGGTCCCAGGCCTGCAGCTGCGCCAGGGGCCCGCTGTAGAGCAGCAGGCCGTCGGGAACTTCGGTGATGAACTCCAGCGAGATGTGGCTCTCGAAGCACGGCGTCAGGGGAGGGAACCAGGCGTACCCGTCGCCTTGGAAACTGCGCTTGTTCTGCTGGCACTCGGGGCCTTCCAGCTGGGCCGGGCACTGGCACCTGGAAAAAACCGGGCCCCGGGTTAGGGTTAGGGTTAGGGTTCCGGGTTTACGACTCCAGCTTGGCTTTCCGTGTGCCTTTCGTTTTTCTCGAGGGCTTTTAACCCGAGTCTCAAGTCATTTACTGCCGATGACGGTCACGGACGTCGACGTTTCATTTTTCCGCAGCCGGCAGCGAATGAGTTACGGACTGGACCGGCGGCTGAAGGGCACGCACGAGGCCACTTTTCGAAGTCGGTCCTAATCTTCCCTCTTCCATCTTCCATCTTCCCTCCCCCGCCCACCAAACAGTAGCCTCCGCTACGGCAAATGCTCCGGTATCTCTTGCTCATCCGGGACAGACTCCGGTAGCGCAGCGTCCTCGCGTTTAGTGCGTTCCGGGGATCCGCGCCTGACTCTTTTTACCATATGCGCCGCTGGTATTTTCAAGCTTCTTTCCATCATTTTTTTTGGACGCGTGACTTTGCTCTGTCCGTCACGCCGGCTTTTCCGCTTCCTCCGCAGTCATTTTGGCCGGGCCCTAACTTTTCCCTCCAACTCGCCTTTGCAATTTTCTCCGTCGGCCGCCGACAAGGCGCGTCTCGTCTTTGGCTTGACAAGCCGCTTTCTTCTTTTTGCTTCCTCCCGCGCGGCGAACGGCAGCATCTACCTCGGACCGCGTTTTCAAGTTCTTTGCAGATGTCACACAGTTGTCAGATTGCGCACTCATTCACCATTAATGTTAGCTGCGAGATTTGATGTTAAATGTTTTATTACAGACAACAAAGACAAGTACTTTTGTTTGTGTTTTTTTTTTTGCTGTCTTTTTTGGTCAATTTTTCATGGATGGGAGATGTTCTTCCGAGGATGCCGTAAAATGTGTAAACAAAACAAAACCCCGAAGGGTTTGTACGTTTTATATAAGAAGCAAAAAGAAAGAAAGAAATATGGGACTTATTTCAAAGTATCGGTATTTGCAATGCCGGCCACGACTACCCAGGAGCAAGGCCCGCTACGTACTTCTTTCCTATTATTTATTCACAAAAACAAAGCGGGATTGGCGCGCAAACATTCACTTGTTCTAATCTGGCAAAGAAGAAATTCAGTTTACGTACCGGAGCGGGGGCAGGCCACCCGAATGCGCCTCGTCCACCCTTATGTCTCGGGAAAAGAAATAACCATCGCTTCGGGTCGACTACGCGGAGCGTTACCATGTAATTCATCGGACGTACGCACATAGAGTATAGAATATATGAAAAGTCAAACATTGCCATCGTATAGATATGTTGGATTTTCTCGCCTTTTAAAATGGACATTTCAAAACAAACACAAGCGACCGCAATAGCGAAAGGGAAGGAACGGGAGGAAAAGAAAACGCGCTGTTTTGCGAATGCACCGCTTGCAAATGCGGCGTCCGTCACGTGAGGGATTTAGCGACTACGTGGAAACAGATGAGGAGCGTTCAATCACCGGTCCCTTCCAGATGACATTTTGTCTTAGCGTGTACGCACGTGTGCGTGTAATCCCGGGATTATCCGGGGCGCGCTGATGTGGATGTCGTGCGCCAGGAATGGTGCCACCCCCCCCCCAACCCCCCTTCCAGCTGCTTCTAATTAAAGCAAGCCGCCCGCTCAAATGAACTTTTACCAAAGCGTATGCTCAATGACTCGGCTTTTGCGCACGGTCCACACACAGTGACACGGATACGGCTCGCGCGCAGACTTTGTTTAAGCTCCCATTGGAATTTGAGAATCGCTCAATCAAATTGATACATTGGTCTGGATGTACTTCAAAGTTGTCAAAACGGAAGGATGGCTCTCTAGTCCTGGAGACTTGTCAACTATTTGACTAATCTATTTAAAAAATCATGAAAATGTCCCCACAAAACAGCCCATTTTGCAAACTGTATTTTTCTCACTATAAAGCGCACGGGATTAGAAGGCATGCCTGAAATAAATGGCCTATTTTCAAACTCTTTTCATAAATAAGGTGTACCGCATTATAAGGCGCATAGAATAGAGGCTGCAGTAGTGGCTCCGCTTGCGTTGTTCGTCCACTAGATGGCGCTGTGCTAAATGTCATTTAGTTGCTTTTAGCTAGTCACACCAACATACTTTCGGTTACGGTTTAGTTTTTTGCCGCCTGACGTGCAGATGTGAACACCGTCTTTTCCGCGCAATAAAGCGCACCAGATTATAAGGGGCAATTTCAACCAAGGGCCTATTTTCAAACTGTTTTCATCAGAAGCTACAGTAGAGGCTGGTCTGGGTAGCGCAATCTCAAAATGAGGCCAGCTCATTCCCATAATAAGGAAAAAAAAAGCTGCTATGAGTCAAAAGCAAGTCAGTGGAAATTGGACGAAAAATCGAGGTAAAAATGTGCATTTTGTAAATGAAAAATACATACAAAACGCAAAACCAAAAAGCCTACTAGAACAACCAAACATTGACGGCTTCCTTTCTTTAGTTTGAATTGGGACACTCAGCAAGATGGAGAAAGAGATGTTCCAAATATATCTTTAGAAGGAAAAAAACACGTCAGGAAAAAAAGGCAAACTCCATTTTAAATGGTGTGGTACCGTCAGACGAAAACGAAGGTGATTGGCTGATTGGAAAGGCATTGGCAGGGCCCGGCGATGAGGGTGTGCACACTTTTGCAAGCACTCCCTGCACGCGTGCGTGTTTTCACTTGACTAGTGCTACGCGGCCCATACAGCAAGTTACCTTTTTTTTTTGCCTGTTTTTTCCTCGACCGTTTGATCAGCTCCGTAGATATTTTATACGCACGGTACGAGGCCCTCAAGATGAGACAAGTGCCCCCTAGTGGCGGATGTTATGTTGTCCTCAATGTTGTTATTGTGAGTTTGAAGGAAACCAGACTTTTGTTTCACACTAATTGCAGCAAATAAACGCAACAAAACCCCCCAAAGATCTTTTACGTGCATTTTTTTGAACCTTTAATGAGAGTTATGCAAATGGCTGAAGTTTAATTAAAAGAGAGATGTAATTACACTCAGCATACAGGCGCAGCTGCGATGTTTTATTGGAGCAAGCGACGCGATTATGTTTCATTTTCTCCCTCTTATTGCGCGTGCGGACCTTTTAGACAAAAGCGGGAAATGACGCTCTCCGGGTTTATCGCCGTTCATCACTTTGGGTGTATTACGGAGTTTCTTTAGGGGATCTTACAGTACACGGGCAAGTCCGAATTGAAGCTGCAAAAAGTGTCTGTGTTTTTCCAGAACGCCGAATGCTTTTCAGCCTTTCAAAAGCTCCGTATTAAATCTAACAGCTTGTATTACCGTGGCCCGAGGAAGCCCATTTCCAATTGTCTTCGGTGACTAGGTCGGCGTTCCCGCACGTTCCCGCACGTTCCCGCACGTTCCCGCTGATTGGCGCGTCATTTGATTTGTTGAAAGTGGCCAAACCCTGTTCAAATGGCACCTGCTGTATTTTGCGCGCTATAAGCCGCGGCTTAAAGTCTTGAATTTTCTCCAAAGCTGACGCCGCGCCTTATGCATCGCTTTCATTTTTGCGAATTTATGCGAATTGAAGCAAATGATGTGAGTGCAAGGCACAAACACACAAGTTTTGGTAAAAGAAAGCGCGCTATTGGATCAAATACATCCAGAAAGAAACCTGAAGAAAGCCTGTTGAAATTGCACGCCCCCCCCGTTTGCGCTCCAACGACAACGCGCCATGGCCAATTTGTCCAAACTTTTGTTCCACGTGCACATTTTTTTTTTTCCAAAGGCTCGCATCGGCTTGTTTGTTTTTGCCACCCGGGCGCGGAGAGCTCAAAATCGACACGACAAGAGGACGCGTTTAGCGTAATGGCGGCGCGCTAGCACGCCTCTCGCATGTCTAATGGGGCGTGTGAAGGCCTCTTTGAAACCAATTAAAGCGGACGCAAGACGCCGAGGCTTCTTCTTCTCAAGCGCCGCGATGAAATAAAGAGCCCTCCGCCCCACGTACATTGTTGACGTCCGGCGGTGAGCCATTGATTAACAATTCACTTCCAAGAAAGAAAAAAAAAATAAATCGCGGACAGACATGAAATGTTTGTTTTGAAGATCTGCCGTCGCCGCCGAGTATTAGCGCGGCCTTCTGACGAGTATAGGAGCTAATTAGTTGGATGCCCGACGCTTGGCTAGGGAAGTGTCAAAATGTATGCAACAGTGGGGTTGGGGGGGGGGGGGGGCGTGGCCCCTGGGTGCAGAATTTCAAAAAAAAAAAGAAAAAACATAACAGAAGCCATGCTGTGATGTTTCCTTGGCTTTACTTTGAAGTCGGAGAGCCCGCAAATGAGAATTGCTCCAGTGCTAACATGCTAATGTAAGTAAGCTAACAATATACTGTACTGTCGTAGCCAAATGGTAAACTGAGCACTGGCGCTGAATCAGAACAACAATTAGGAAGACAGTACAGACTTTTTTTTTCCCTGGTGAAAAAGTTTGGACCTATTCTTCAAACACTGCATCTTCAAACACACACGTATATATATATTAATGCAAACTTGTCTTCATTCATTTTGATGGGATTTTTTGTTCTTTTTAACGATGGAGCTGACAGTTAATGCTGATGATTAAATTAGGAATATATGCAGATTTCTACTCGGGTATTTTTAACAAAGAAATCCTTACGTCACTGAACTTGAAATCCGATTGTTTTTCGACCAATAGTTTGAAGGGGCCGAGGCCTTCGGTCGACAAAGCGATGCTCCAATCTGATTGGACGATGAAAGAAAGAAATCAACAAAACACCACCCGAATGAAGTGTTTGGAATAAACTATTTCTATTGCGTGGAACTAATAATACAAATAATAATAGATAAAGTTGTAAATGTAGATCTCCCAGAGATGAAGTTTGCAGAATAGATTTTTCTCTCTCCCTTGCAAAGCGGCAACGGCTAACAATTAGCGGGCGATCGCCCGCGGCGTCGGGCGGAAACGCGACGGCGGCGGCGGCGGAATCCGCCGGAAGCAGGGGTGCGTTCAAACACCCGGCGGGGGACTTGTGCAATAAACTACCATCGGGGAGTCCTAAATGGGAATAAATTTCCAATTGGTGCCGGTCGGTGTTTTTAATCCCGCCCCCCCGCGGACTCATTTGCATGTTTGTCTCGCGACATCGTAGCGAGAAAAGCGCTTTTGGGGAGCCGCTCTTGGGGGGGGGGGGGATTGGCGCCTCATCAAGCGGTTAATGTACACAAAGAAATCTTCACGACGCAGGTGGTTAAGCTGCCTATTGCCAAAGACAGCAGGGGGCGCTAATATGCATGGAAATTAAATAGCCATCATACTGTTATAATATTCCTTTTGGTACATTTTTTTGCATTCATTTTGCATTACGGACAGACTTTATGGCCAATAATTGGAATATTAGCACTATGAAAAAAAAACCCATTGAAATCTACACTTTCCTCACGGTATATTTGCTGTGTGAAGCAACAAAACATGATTAATAACAATGTTAATCATGAGAATTCAGATTTTATTCTTAGAATCTTCAAACGCTTACTTTATTCCCAGAAAGCTCGCTTTCAATTAGAAGTCTTTAAATTCAAAATTTGCCTTTCAATCACTGAATTCTTACTTTATGCAAAAGTCTTTCTTCAAAAGTCATAAAACACTAATTATGACATAATACATTTTCTTATCGCAATTTCACAAACGTATAAATCCGCAGCGTGTTTATTTTTGCTATTATTGCACTTTGACCATTTCTACATGTACGGCTAGGGCTGATGTCACTGAACATTTTGAGGGGTTGAAAGTAAATCTGTATTCGTATATGACGACGTTATGAGCCTTCGAATGTCGGGCCAGTCAAAAATGCCCGGACGGCCCGGGGTCAATGGCTTAACTCGGCCGCGTATTGATTACGACGCCATTTGGCGCTGGAGCCGTTTCTGGGTACGGACACCTTTGTTTTCCTCCCTCGCCCAAAAAGTCATCAAAAGCCACAACCGGCGCTATTCTGCATGCGCTCGGCCGTTTGCCGGCGCTCAAAGTCCCCGAGGAGCGCGGCTCAAGGCCGCCGACTGCCAGCGAGCGACGAGCGGTCGCGCGGGCAACTTCCCGGATAAGCACCACGGAGGGCCTCGCACACGCAATTCTTGTCGAAATTGTCATTGAAATAGCGGCCGGGGGCACTTTGATGCCTTTGTGGCCGCCGCGAGCGACTGCGCAGCTCTGCTGGGACCTTGAGAGGAAAACTTTGGACGTATTCAAAAAGCATGCAAAACTGGGCTGCACCAAGCCTCGGCTTTTTAGTGCCCCCCCCCCCCAAAAAAAAAAAAAAAAAGCGGGGGAAGAGAAAAGGCCATCTGCTAGCTCAAACATTCATGTAGCAAAGCGCCACTGCCTCACATATCAAAGAAAGGACAGGGCAAGGGGGCAAACCACAACCAGATTTGACTTAATGTATATACACTACCTGTTGCTAGGCAGAATATGGGGCGAGGTCATTTGTATTCCCATACATGACCGCATCACTATCCATAACAACCGACGGCCAATAAAAAATCAATTCCAAACCGTGTTAACTCATTCACCGCCAGCGCAGTAAAAACTATTGGGGCTTGTTTTGCCCAACTCCATTACCCGCCATCCACCTGGCGTTTGTTTGCCTTCCAGGGACCTTATGAATTATGGATGCGTGCCAGGCCGGCAGCTGAAGGGCGCAGTGGCGAGCGCTGACCGCGGGGGGCTCCTTTTTCCACATTGAATGGAAAGAATTGGAACGTTCGGAAGGAAGGGGAGAAAGGAGCGTAAAAGGACGGAGGGAGAGAAGACAAGGAAGGAATGTGAAGGAAGGAAGGAAGGAAGGAAGGAAGGAAGTAGGAAGGAAGGAAGGAAGGAAGTAGGAAGGAAGGACGGAAGGAAGTAGGAAGGAAGGAAGGAAGGAAGGAAGGAAGGAAGTAGGAAGGAAGGAAGGAAGGAAGGAAGGAAGTAGGAAGGAAGGACGGAAGGAAGGAAGGAAGGAAGGAAGGAAGGAAGGAAGGAAGCAAGGAAGGAAGGAAGGAAGGAAGGAAGGACGGAAGGAAGGAAGGAAGGAAGGAAGGAAGGAAGGAAGGAAGGAAGGAAGGAAGCAAGGAAGGAAGGAAGGAAGGAAGGAAGGAAGGAAGGACGGAAGGAAGGAAGGAAGGAAGGAAGGAAGGAAGGAAGCAAGGAAGGAAGGAAGGAAGGAAGGAAGGAAGGGGAAGAAAGCGTGGAAGAAGCGACCGGAGGAAAAAGAGAACAGCTGAAGAGGGAGGAGAGGTAGGGAAGGAAGGAAGGGGGGAGAGAAGAAAAGAATAAAAGGAAGGAATGAACATGAATTAAGGAAGGAGAGAAAAGGAGAAGGGGAAAGGAAGGAAGGAGAGAACTTGCAAGTTTGGTATTCGAGCCAGAAAGCTGGAAGTCAAATCGGTATCCGGCGGGCCACAAAAAGCCATTTGGCGGGCCGGACGGTTGCCGTCCCCGGGCCTTGACCCCGACGCCCGCGGGCGGCGAAAATCACAAGCGCATGGAGGGAAAAAAAAGCAAAAGAGAAGCAAAAAAGCAAAGGTCATCCGTTTCCCGGAACCCACCTGTAGCCGTGCTGGGTGTCGACGCACACGCCCCCGTTGAAGCAGGGGTTGCGGGGGTACGCGGCGCAGGGCCGGTGCGTCTGCTGGCGGCCCGGGCAGGCGCACACGGCGCCCGCCTCCACCGTCACCGACACCAGGGCGCTGGAGCCGCAGTCCACCACCGCGGCGGCGTCCCGCACGGCGGCCGAGCCGGCGCAGCCGCCCGCGCCGCCGCACTCGGACCGCGGGCACTCGTCGGCGCTCACCTGGAACACCCGGGCTTGCAGGAAGGACTGAAGCTGCGAGGAAGCAAAGGCGCGCAGGGCTCGTCGATGATTTGTTTTGCAAAAATCCAGAAAAGGTTTCGCGCCCCGCCCCACTCGCCGCGCCGACCGGACGTCAGCTACAACCACACGCTAGGAATATTGATCCGTCAGCCGTATAAACCGATGCGGGGGGCTTGCGTTCTTCCGTTTACTTCAAGTCAGACGCAACCGACCTTCTGTTTGTGCGCCGCCAGGTAGCCGTGGATCTTCTCGGGCCGCAGGAAGGTGGCGCCCGCGCGCACGGCGAAGCGCGCGTCCAGCATGCGGCCGGGGACGTCGCTCAGGCCGAAGACGTTGACGTCGGACGCCGACGCCGACAGCATCTCCGACAGGAAGTCGGCCAGCAGCCGGAAGCGGCTGCGCTGCTTGCCCCGCGGCTCCAGGAACTCCTTGGCTGTGATGTCTGCCCCCCAAAAAACCACGTTACAAAATCGGAACGGGAACGTTTTATATACAGTCACGACGCAAATTTTGGCCTTCTCGTAATCCCGACGGCACCTAAGCATTGCGATGACATTGCTAACATGTTTGGCGGCCATCCCTGTGCTACGGATACCGGAAGAAGGATGTCACAGCCAAGTTTGTGGCGCTAGTAAGCTAGCAAAGTGCTCCGAAAGCCCCGCGTTCTCTTCTTTCGCCACCAGACGGCACTAAATTCTCCACACCGTCCCTTTAAGGTAGGACGGTTGTCGTCTGGAGGGCCAAGTATATTTTCCATGACAGTCAAATCAACGAGTCCGTTTCAAATTGGTTACTTCGATAAAATGTTCCCTTTTGCTGTGCAAAGCGAAGCCTCATTTTTAAAATTTGAATCTAAAAACCAGAGGAGGCAATATCTCCGGAGCTGGGGCGGCGACGGCACGCAAGCGATTAAGGAAAACATTTGAATTCAATAAAAGCAAAGCCGGAAGGATAAATTATTGAAAACGGCCGCTTGCTGTTTGGAAGGTTTGCGCATAGGCGTGCGCGCGCGCGTGCCAATATGTAAATGCGTCAGTTAAAGGTGATTACACTCTGGACAATTTAGCGGCTTAATTTCCAATCACAAGCGCCGGGAGGCACGGGAGCAGTCAACTCATGTTTTATTCACTGGCGCCGTGCCCTTTTCACTCACAGTAACGGCGCCGGCGTAGCCTTTCAAAATAGGAGTTCGCCGAGCCGGCTCTCCACAATTTGGGAATTTCCGTGCCGGCCGTTTTCTGAGCCACCTTTACCCCGACACTTGAAAAATAGCTAATTCGCTACATGGATGCTAAATAAGCTCGATAGCTACTTTGCCAGCAAGATGACCAGCTAATTAGCTTGCTAGCCAGATGTATGGATAGCCTTTCCCTCTTTCCTCTGTCCTAATACAAGAAAAACATAACACCAAATGGTTTTCTCTGCGTTTGCCTAGCACTGAAATTCACTGTAGCGTCGGGGCGAAGCGTTCACTGACCGCTGACACACTTATCTTAAGGCTCAACAAAGATATACCTTACGGATATGAACGCGAGATAACGTGAAGAATTTAGGGTGCTGAGATCGATTCCGTTTGGCCGTAGGTTTTAGGTTGTTGCCAAACTGTCCGACAAGCGCTAACGTCAAAATGAACTCCGGGCGCCAAGCGTTATCGGAAAAGGTAAGCCCTCGAGTGCCAGCGTATTTAGCGTTTTCACTCGTGGACAGAAGCCGACAGAAAATCGCGCGCTCTGTCCGCGTAAACACGGAAGATGACGAATACGGAACGTATGAGTCGTACGTATGGCAACGCTGCCGTCCGACGGTCACCGTTATCACAGCGGTCCTCAATTGGCTTAACGTTACTCGTCAAGGTTGTCAGCTACCCTTCCTAAAAAAAACAAAAACGGTGTAATACCGACTCTTTTGGAGTCAGATGATCATTGTGGCCCATGGCCAGAAAGAGTTAAGGGCGCGTCCTGCAAGCGGGGGGTTAGGGTAGATAGCACGGATAGCTACTCCTCCGCCAAGGGCTAAAGCAAAGGGTGCACTTGACAGACAAGCAAGAACGGGAGGCCTAATTTGATTGTTAGTTTACGGCGACAGCTAATTGACACGCGCGAGGCGGCCGACTTGTTGCCTTGTATTGATTGACGGACGGGCTGCACGGGAGGGAGCCTTTCATCACCGCACGCCTTCAAATTGTCTTAAGTGAAGCCGGCGCGTACACAAACATGCCTCGCACGCACGCAGGCACGCAGGCACGCAGGCACGCAGGCCGCTCTTTTATTCATGAAGGAAGACGAACGGAATGAACGCAACAATACATCAGCGTAAATGACTACGCCGCTTTTGTTTTGGTCTTCCTTGTTTTCTCCCCACTGAGAGAAAAACAAGGATATCAGAGGAAAGGCACGCATCAAAGGCGCCTCCTCAGCTGGGAGAGCTGCGCCGCGCTCGTCGCGCTCGCGCCCGCGCACGCGCACGTGCACGCACACGCGCAGGCGCACGCGCACGCGCAGGCGCAGGCTGGCGAGAGTCCTCCACAAGTCAGAAAGAAGTGGAGTGTGAAATTCGAGGGAGCGTTTCATCCTTCATTCATCATCCGCCAGTCTCCACTGTCTTCTTTCATCAGCCGCGTTTGGCAAAGAACAAACATAAACAAGCGGCGCGGCGGGCAAAAGTATTGGGACGCGGCTCATCATAAACGGGTGGCAAAAGTGAAGGGCCGCTACTTGACACCTCGCCGTGTCGAATAGGGTGCTTTGCTGGTGTTGCGGCCGTTTTAGTGGCAACGTCCGTCCGTCCCCGTCCCCGTCTGTCCGTCCGCCCGCCCGCCCGCCCGCCCGCCCGCCCGCCATCCGTCCGCCCAGCCTTCCATCCTGCCATCCGACTACCCATTCATTCATCCGTCCATCTAATCACCCACGGGTGCATCCATCCGGCCGACGGCCCATTTATCCATCCATCCGTCCGTCCATTCGCTAGTTGGGTCCGCACCGCCCATCCCTCTATCATCCGCGATCCAACCGCCCTCGCATCCACGTAAAGTGAGCGCCGTTCGGGCGGGATCTTTAAAAAGGAGGTCGGACCGACGTCGGAGGCAAACGCCAGCTCCCATCCATCCATCCGGACGGACGAGGGCCGACAGGGAGACGGTCGGGAGTAAAGTGGGCTGCGGGGGGAAGCTCGGTAAGTCCTAACGCTCTGTGACAGCCTCTGCACCTGGCGCGCATCCAAACACGCTGCCGCTCTCTCCTCCCCGCAGGCTGTGCGCCTCCATCCGAATACATTATCCTGCGCGCACACTCCAAATGGTACCAAAAAAAGGAAAAAACTTTGTAAATGGCATCTCTTTTAAAAGAGGTTTTTGAAGGCTCCCGAGGTTCAGGAAGATGCCGCCAAAGAGTGGAATTGTAGTCAGAGAAACGACGGCGCTGCAAGTTCCTTCCACGGCCGCTCCAGTTGATTGTAGTGCCAAGATAGCAAATACACAAAGGCTGATTGTGGACTCCGATCAGCGCGCCCCGAAAGAAGATCCAAGGACTCGCAACTCTCGCCGCGGGCCGCTTGCACAACGACAGCCGCTTAACGGAGCCTTTCTCCGAGGGAACCGCGCCAAATAACAATTAGACCAATGACAACAAAACAATAGTCACGAAAATAACAAGCGCGATAGTGACAAGAAGAAAAAACGCTCGACGAAAAACGACGAGGGAAAAGACAACGGAAACGGGGAAAAGAGGACAAAAATGAAAATAAAGATGAAAAATATGCAAAAGGAAGAAAAATAAGAATGAAAAGAAAACAGAAAAAAAATGACAATGACGTAAACGGAAGAACAAAAACAAAGGATAAAGAAAGCAAAGACAAGAAAATCAAATGAAGACGACAAAGAAGAAAAAAAAGAAAGGAAAAAGGCAAAGAAGAAAACAAGAAACCAATAAAAGGAAGGAAAAAAGAAAGCAAAGCCAAAGGAAGAGAAAGACAAAGAAGGGAAGATGAAGAAAAAGAAGTTTAAGAAAAAGAAGACAGAGTAAAAAAGATGAAGAAAAACAAAGACAAAAAAGGAAAGATGAAGAAAAAGAAGTTTAAGAAAAAGACGAAAAAGAAAACGGATGGTCGAAAGGAAAAGGAAGAAAACAGATGATGAAGAAAAAGAAGAAAATAAAGGAGGAAAAATAGAAAGGAAAATGAAGAAAAAGCAGACACAGAAGGATAGATGAAGTTTCAGAAAAAGAGATGAAAAAGAATCGAAAGGAACACAAAGAAAACAGAAGAAAAGATCAAGAAAAATGGAAAAGACAAGATGAAGAAAAAGAAGACAAAAAATGATGGGAAAGAAGATGAAGGAAAAGAAGAGCAGGGCCTGTTCCCACCAGGAAGGAAGCCGCCTTTTGCACGGCTCTGTTTGTTGCAGGTCTCAATGGCGGATTCGCTTTCACCATTTTCTTATGCCGTTGGCCCAGGTTCAAAGGACGGATTTCATTTTTCTTCGCTAACCGGCGCCCCCCACTGGACAAATTGGTCAACTGGACAAAACCGGTCAACACAATGGCCGCTGCGTTGGTGCTGAGAGACACCTTTTTAATACCTTTCATTTGTACCTTTTTATATGGCATCTCCAGTGATCCAGGCATCATTTCCAAGTCCATAGGAGCAATCATATTTATTTTTGGCATTATTTTCAACACGCAAGTCTACGTGAGTTTAGTTTGGGGTCATGCGAAGGGCTTCCTATGTGACGTCATCGCTAAAGCGCTAACGCCGTTCGAACAAAGCCCAAAGTGCCATGTTACGGATGTGCTTTCATGTAAATTTGTACGATATTAGCCGTAGCTAATTTCCATTTGACCTTTGTTAGTTCTACGGTGTAAATTGTTGTGGATGAAACGAGCCAAGGAGAAAACGCGAGAAACTATCGTCTCGTTTGTGGGCAAGCCGGCATATCAATAAAACATAAAAAATCCCTAACAAACTGCGCTGGCGTCTCATATTGTCGCTTTGCGTACCTTGAATTTTCCCTCGTGACTAGGGACAATATTTCTCCGTAAGCTGAAATTTTTGTAGCAAGAGGCACCGCTGTAATTATAATCACAAAAAAAAAATATGAAGGTGTCAGGTGCGCGGCAGACCGCGCGGCCATGAAAATCCAGCGTGATATTTGCATTTTCTTTCGGGGGCGACCGAGCAAGGTTCCCGGCGGGCGGCCGCCGGGCGTCACCTTCATCTACCTGCCGGCTGCTTCCGCGAGACAAATCCTTTTATGTGCATCCGCCAGACGCCGTTCGCCTTCCCGCCTTCCTTTGGAATGTTCTATTTCAATATCTGAGAGATGGTAAAAGCCCCTCAGCCGTGTCCCATTTCTCGCAGGCGAACGGAAAGCGGAGGAGACGGCCGCCGCGCCGTACACCTGCTAAGTGCGCTCTGCGCCAAGAGTGTTTTGCCTCAAAACCAAAATGAAAATCGTCATCTTTCGTGCTCGACGCAAAGTGGCTAGAAAAAAAAAGGCCAAACTGAAATTGCGCTTGACATGAGAAAAGGATCCGAGACCGAGGGGCCGCTCCCGTGCGGCGGAGGCGAGCGCAAACACTTGCGTGGCGACTATACTTTCCTTTGAATTTATGAAAACAAAATTGAACTGCAACCAAGCCTGAAAACAACAAATGAGACGCATCAAAAGCGCAGTAAAAGAATACGGGAAACTTACCGGGGGAAAAAAAAAGCGACTAGCAAAAGTGACTGACCCTGACCCTGACCCTGACCCTGACCCTGACCCTTACCCTTACCCTAACCCTAACCTTGACCCTTACCCTAACACCTAACCCTAACCTTAACCCTTTTGCCTCAAAGTTAAAGGGCCCCGAGTTCGAGTGGGCCTGGCTCCGGCCCCCCTGCGTGGAGTTTGCCCGGTCACCCTGGAACTCCGGCCCTAGCCCAATCATTTATGTCAGAATTGTCATCATTTCCTTTTTTTTTATAGAGATTTTTTTGCCGCGCCGCCCCCGGACAGTCTAATGAGAGCGTATATATTAGTACCGCTCGAGTTGTTTTGAAGCGCTGAACATTAGATGCATTACTCACCTGCGAGGCGGAGCGAAGCCGAATTGAGCACGGCGTCTTCGGGCAGCTCTCGCACGTGCACCGTTACCGCCGAAACGGCGTCGGGCCACACGCCGTCCGACACGCGCACCAGGAACTGATAGTCGCCCGAAGGGGCGTTCTCCTTGATGATCAAAAAGCCCGTGCGCTTGTTCAAGATGAAGTAGCTGCCCCCCCCCAAAAAACAAACAAAAAAACAAGACGGCAATTTTGAAATAGTTCATTCTATTTTTATTTAAAAAAAAAGGACTCTTATTTGTTTTACTGCTCTACCTTAAACGAATGAACTTGCAAGTTTTTTGACTGGTCTACCGTGGAGTCTGAGGAGGCCTTAACAGCCTGTTTATACTCGACCCGATAATACTCGGTCTTATTCGGTCGTAAATTTAAAAGGAAGAAAATTGCAAGAAAATAGCGGCGTAAACCTGCAGTAGAAAAACTTACGAACACGATTAAAAGCACATGTAGTAGCATTTCAAAATATTTGTATTTTTACTAAATAAAATTGCTTTTTTTTTTGATCGGTCTACCTTGGATGGGAGAAAGAAATATAGGGGCAATGGAAACATTTACGGTCACAAATGAGAATCTGCGATGGCGTGAAGCTGCAAAAACTGAACAGCGATGCAACGAGGGAAGACTGCAAAGAGTGACCGAGTTTTTCCACTCGGGGATGAAAAGGCAAAGTTTTTCCTCAGCATTGGAGGCACGAATATCGTGCGCGAACGTGGCGCTTTTAGCAAAGCGTGACCTTCTGCCGCCTCCCCAAACAAGGCCAAAGACACTTGGGTGGGTGGGGGGGGGGCAGCAATTAGGGCTGGATTGTCTGCCTCCGCCCGGCCCCGGGAAGGTCTCTAGGGGGCGCCGCGGGTCAGCGCGTCGCTCGTCCAATTACGGGCCGGATGCTCCGACTCATAAATTAAAACGGTGGCGGCTTGACGGGAAATGTTGAGACAAGGTCGACGGCGGCGCCGTCGGGGGGGCCGCCGACGTGCCGGCCCGGCTTTGACCCGGGAAAACCCGGGAGCCTGCCGCGCTTCTCTTTAAGGATGCCCTTTCATCGTTTAACGCGCACCTACCGCCGGTCTGCGTGCGCCTGCTTGCGCTCTTAATTAAAGTCATCAAATGTAATCAGTCAACTGCCATGCGTGCGCTTAATGAACCACGCTGGACTAAAACACACACACGCACACAAACACAAACGTAATGGGGACATCTCATTGACAAAAATGAAGCATGGCGACAGATTGCCTAAGCCGCCCCCGAATCTCAAGCAAGAGCAAGAGCCTACAACGAGCCGCAAGATGATTGCTTTCGGCGCGGAAAGTATAAAAATCAATCGATGAAAAACTTGAAATGTTTCATGATTAATGTTACTATTTTATGATGAATAGTGATGCTGTGCTAATTTGGACAGTACAATAAAAGAAAATGAAAGTTGTTTTCAAGTTATATACGCCATCGTTTTATTGGTCCGGCCCACTCGGCAATATTTTCCTCCATGTGGCCAACCGGCTAAAACGACTTTGACGCCCCTGCTCTAAAAGCAAGTCGTGACCTTCGGAAAAAATCAAAAAAAGGTCAGAATGTGTGGGCTCCAGCAAAATGGTCCCCACAAGTCCACGAGGTCCCCAAAAGGGCAGTGAAACCCGGGATTCGTTCCAAAGCATGTGCAAAAACAAACAAACAAACAAAAAAAAGCAAGAGCGCGCGCACACGCACACGCACGGTTGGAGTTTTGAACGGGCTTTCTGCAAATAAAAGCAAATAAAATGTAATGCCGTGACCGGAACAGTGCAGCTTTCTTTTCAAATTAAGAGCAAATTAATTGGAGCACTAAGTAATTTATTGCTATCGTTATAGTGAAGCTTCAGCACAACGTGTGACACAACCTTCGGGCAGAGCGGCTGACGTGGCGCCATTTATCTTCCGGAGTTGCTGAATAAAATATGGCGAGAGATACCGGTGAAAATGTAGTTGCAAAGTTTAATAAATCAGACAATGACGGCAAAGTCGTTTTTCATAAGTGGTTCTTTTTTTTTCATCTGAAAATACTTTGCGCTGGTTTGGGGGTTCTTGGCTGAAAACGCACTGAGCAAAGTTGGAGAAGCGCTGCTTCATCCGTCCGTCCGTCCGTCCGTCCGTCCGTCCGTCCCTCATACATCTGTCCGTCCAGATACCTGTCCATCCATCCAGCCATCTATCCTTGTTAGTCCATCCATTCATTTGTCCATTATGTTCCACTAATTGAATTGATCGCACACTTATTTGGTTTGTCGCTTTCTTTTGAATGAATTGATTTCCTCTTGGTGCACGGTGAACGTATATCACCGCCTCATCTCTGATAGGCTGCTTTTCCTCAAGCGCGGCGGTTTTTTCTATTTACCCTTGTATTCTTTTTGGTGTGTACTTAAATATCAATTTGGATTCTTGTTATGTATTATTATTAATATTATGTATTGTTATTATTTTCTTTGTATTCTAATTTCTCACATTTTTAAATACTTGATTATGATCATTAGTGTTTCAATCAATTACTTTATTGAATATGACAAAAAATGTCCCTAACCCTAACCCTACAAATCATATAGTAGATTTAAAATGTACATAATATTTTGTTTCATTGTCAGTTATGTATTCATTTACTATTGCGGAGTTTTTAATCTAGATTTTAAAACCACTTGGATAGCAAAAACGTATACGTGACGTAACGGTATGTATTTACGCTCGTATACGACGTGTGTTGCAAAGGAATGGACGCAGTCAACTCTTTGGGCGGGGGGGTGGGGGGTGGGGGGGGGCAAATAAAAGCGGAGCAGCCTGCCAAAGTTAAGCGGGCGTCGACGAGCCGTTAACGAGGCTTTAAAGTACAACCTCCTCCTCCGAGCTTCCCGCGCCAGAAGAAAAAGCCAAAAGGGATGAAAACACTCCATGGCGCGCTTTTACGATGTCTTTTATGCCCCGTTTTAGTGTTTACTCCATTTCCCGCCGTGAATCAACGTCCCCGCGGGCCAACGATCGACGGAGGCAGGCGGTAAGGCGCCAAGGCGGAAGGCCGACAAATGGGCAAAGACGCCGTTGGCGGGTAATTACTTTCTTTGATTGGCGTCGTCGGTGCCGGAACGTAATCGGGTGGATTTACTTAAGTGCGGCGCTTCAAATGATCGCCCGCCGTCTTAACTTGTCCAACCGCCGCACCCGGAACATCTGGACTCGAATCGGGAGAAAAAAAACGGCGTGGCCCGCGGTCCCAAAAGCACGCCATGACGGACTGATAAAAGCGGCTAGAAAAAGTCCGCGCCCCCAAACTTGAGGCCGAGAGCGCGGGCGGGCGGGCGCGTCCCATCAACGCTAAGAAAATTCAAGAAAACTGCGAGTGCCGCCGCTTCAGGGCCATTTGAATGTTTGTTTTTCAACCCTAACCCGCATCCGGCGGGCCTGGCCGGCCGGCGGGCGGGCCGAACGTTTGCCACCCAGGCTTCAGGATGCAAAGGCGGAAAACTAGAATTCCACCGGAGTTGCGCTTTTTTACGCAACGGTTAGATTGATACATACTTTATTTATCCTTAGCAGAAATTGACAGAGGAGGTTTGAAGTGACAGCAAGCGCTCCTAAAACCCAAGGTGCCCCCGGGGGACCTGCCGCAATAAAACACGGGAGCTACCGCGCGCTCCATTCTTCACCAAGACCGGCCGGAGATGAAGATGCTTGGCGCGTAAAAAAAAAAAAAATCCGAAAAAGTGGCAAGAAAATCCGAGGCTCCTGTCCACTTGACGCCGTGGTAGACTAATTGAGCGGGTGGCCTTTTTTTCAGGGGGAGAAGGAAGGCTTGCGCCAAGGATTATTCCATTGCGTGACGACGAACCTTAAACACAAATAAAATACTGGAAGTATACACAGGCTTGGCCGCTTTTCTTTTTCATTCCCCCCAAGTGTGACAAATTGTTGCCAAGGGGGTGCCTCTCATATACAATATTTTAAGGGACGGCGTGCAAGATTTAGAGCCTTTCTCATCAAAAAGGGAATGAACGAAATGATCGTAAATTTCAAAAACTTGCAAATAAATGACCATCCGCAGGTTGTTCGAAAATTATCGGTAGGTCTAGTTCTTATTCAATCATATTACATTGGGGGTGGCACTTATTTCTAAGAGCTACAAACGATGGGAAATCTTACAAACTGTCCCTTTAATGTCTCCACATTTTGACGTATCGTATTTAGCGTTTAATGTTCATACACCTTCAATATCCAATATTTAATGTCTCCATAGCTCGAATATCTCATCATGTTTATATTGTCTAAACACTTCTAACTGCTAATGGAGCGTTAGATACAGCACCTTTAATTTAGCGCATTAATTGTCGGCGGAGGCCTAACGTACAATATTTGTGCACCTATAATATGCAATATACCGTCTCTACACTTCTAATGCGCCATAGTTAATGCTGATACAGCTGTAATCCACCGCATTTGATGCTTATGCACATTTAACGTTCAAACACTTGTTCTGTTTCCACACCACAACAGACTTCTGGCGAGAAAAGGCGAAAGAAGGACTTACGCGGGCACGCGTCCCTCAAAGACGTACGTCTTGTTGTCCCAGTCGTCCGGGTCGGGCGCGTAGACTTTTCCCAGCACGGTGGTGGGCATGCGGCCTCGGGGGGGGGGCAAACAAATCAAAAAATCAATTTCTATTTTCGGTGTTGAGGAAGATTGAGGAGCGCCGAAGGTCACGTGACAGGAAGCGGCTGAGGCAATTATCAAGCGCAACCATTCCAGTGGGGGTTGGCAATGACCTTCATTTTTAAAGCCAACTTGGAAAAGTTTTACAATAGCGATAAGTCGGACTTGCAACCCTACCATCCAAACCCAAACCCCGGCTTAATTTGAAACCCGGATCGCGAACGGAAACCCTAATGTCAGGATCTAAGCTCCCAATGTCTGAACCCTTGTTTGAAATCCCAACTCAGCCACAGCAACCGTAGCTTGACTCCCTACTTTACGACAAATTTCAACTCAAAGACCGGCTGGAAACCCCACCCGCTATTCTGAAAATGTTGCTCGTGGGCCCCGAAACAAACCCCAAATGTTTCTTTGTCATTTTGGCAAACGGCCGCGACCTTTTGCGACGGACGCAAACAAGGCAGTCAAAAGTGTTCGAACGGGAGCGTAGAAAGCCGGCGCCGCCGGGAGGAGCTGACGGGACGGCGTCTGATGCGCGGCTCAAAGGCCTTCTCGCCGCCGCGACTTTGTCCAACGGCGGCCGCGTGGGCCCGGCGCCGCTCTGGTGCCACGCAATAAATGGCGCCCGCGCGCGCGGCGGGAAGGCTGCTGGCTCATGAATAATCATAAGGACAATGAAAACGTCAACGCTAATGATCGGGGCTGCAGCAGGCGGGAAAAACATTGCCTTTCATGGCCGCCCGCTGATGACAATCATGGAAATCGCCATTTTTGTCCCCGATAAATGATTTGAAAAATACTTCATGAGAGGGCTTTATCTCCACACAAAATATCATAAAAAAAGAAAGAAAAAACAAACATTTTTCATGGACAAGGACATTTTTGAAGATATGCGCAGTTCTCTGGGCCAGCGGAATGAAAGTAAGCTAACCTCTGTACGTGTTGATGAAGACGGTCTTCTCCCCGCCGGCGTGCGGGTGGTCGTTTTGGTCGCCGATGGTGACGGTCAGCGTGGCGGTGGCCGTTTTGGCGGGACGGCCGCTGTCGCTCATGACCACGGGGACCAGGAACTCTTTCTGCCGCTCGCGGTCGAACGTCCGCAGCGCCGTCAGCGTGGCCGTCCCGTTCAGGTTGTCCCTCAGGTGGAAGTCGTCGCCGTGGCGATAGTCGGCGGGGACGGAGAAACGGAAAGGCGCTCCGTTCTCCGGGGAGTCGCGGTCCAGCGCCCGGATTAGCGCCGACGTCCGGTTCATGTTTACAACCTGACGACGGCATGTGTTGAGTTGGCACCTGCTGAACTTGAAAAACTTCAAATTCAGTCGCGCGTCCTGAAAAGCGATGCGTTTGCCTTGTGGTCTTCCGAACGGGACGTGTGAGTGTACAACTTGGGCTGACTTTGAAAGGCAAATACAAATATAGCTACTTTCAACCCTTCAAAATGTTCACCCGCGCCAGCTGTCCATACATATACATTTTTCCTTTGTTTTGGGGGGGGGGCACCTACACCCCCTTTATTTACACAAAAATGCCATAAAAAGGAACTCCCTGTATATTTATGAAATTGAAATATTATGTCATAATTAGAGTGCAGTATTAGAACTATTGCACGACGGGACTCCGACCGTCATTGAAAGGCCTGCAAATATCATAAACGGTAGAAACGGAAGGTGCGCATGCGCGTGGGGGCCGCGCGGGATTGGCTTCGGACCGCTCGAGGATCCCACCTGAGGTCCGGGGACGTTCTCAAAGACGACCGGCGCGTAGGCGGCTTCAAACTGCGGCCCGTTATCGTTGACGTCCAGCAGGGGGAGCTCCACCGTGGCGCTGCCCGTCAAGGGGGGCACGCCGTTGTCTGTGGCGATGACCACCAAGTGGTGCTGCGCCACCTTCTCCCGGTCCAGAGGTCGGGCCACCGTCAGGACGCCCGACTGGTCCACGGCGAAGAGCCCGTCCGGGTCCGAGTCCTCGGACAAGCTGTAGAGCAGCTGGCGGTTCCGACCCGAGTCCGAGTCGCCGGCCGCCAGGCGGGCCACGCTGGTCCCCGCGGGGACGTCCTCGGAAAGGGGCCCCAGAGACAGGAAGTGAGGGATGAAGACCGGGGCGTGGTCGTTGTAGTCGTCCACCTCTACCGCGCAGTGAAGCAGGCTGGAGAAATCCAGGTCCTCCACCTGCGGCGACAGGCGTACGCGTAACGTTCGGCTCAAAGTCCCAAACTTCGGACGATCCAAGAGCTCCGATTCAATTTGAGCTGTTCGCTGCCGCGTTCGATCTCTGAAGGTTAGAACTTGTCAAACTGAAACCGTCCAAAAATATGTGGGACGGTTATAATGCACTCATGTACAAACAAACCACATCAAACGTACACAGTCAAAAGGCAACTCGCAAGCGATGCTTCGGCCGGCGGCCGCAAAGGGCAAGCGAAGCTTACGACAACGCGGCGCCGTTGACGTCGTCGCTGCCCCGGGAGCCCCGGGTGTCATGTGATTAAACCGGCCTATCGGAATTGCGACCGTTGTGTGTATATGAGCGCAACCGATAAACCGGTCAAACGGAATACCTTTCCGTGTTGACGATGGACAAAACGCGTAAACGATAAAAATGATGAAAACGATGAAATCCGCCATCCGAATGGGAAGGTTTCGCCCCGAGCGCTCATTCCTATCTCTGGCTGCGCGCCGGAGAGGTGAAAAATTGTGAAGGGGCCGGCCGGTCCAGAGTGGCATTTGTGTTTGTTCAAAGTGGATCATTTTCTTTGGCGTCCGCCAGCGACCCTCGGAGGTTTCCCGCTTTGTGCTAAATTCACTCCGGATTATCGGAAAGCCTTCAAAAAGTCCTCATAGCGGCCGGCGACACCCGCTTATACGAGATACGCCGGCCATTTTTGATTGCGCCTTCAACCGCACGTGTCAGTCTCAACCGCTTAAAGGGGGTCGTCGGCGGACGGGTCCTCCGGCCATTTCAGTACCTCGCTTGAAAAACGCTTTGAAGGCCTTTGTCACGCCCGTTTATTGAGCGCAGTGGTTTCAAACATACGGCCCGCGGATCCGGTTTTTAAAATGGGTAAAAATAAGGTGAATTTTTGTCAAGAAATGACAACCTTGAAATGTTTGATGATTAATAGTGTTTTTGTACTTCCGGTAATTCCTTCGATTTCTTTGTGATATCGTAAAAGAATCGACGGGTTAAAACAAAGAAACCCACTGGGGAGCTGAAATTTCTAGCAGGCCATTAAAAGGTGTCAAACTTTTCGCCGTCTGCGTGAGCGGCACTCAACTTCGGAGTTTAGTTGAGTAGGTAGTTTCATCGATGTAAACCATGCAAGTTGCAGTTCCTACTGATCACTTTGAATACTACTCAAACGCGCCGTTTTAGCTAGCAGAAATGAAATCGGTTAAAATTCAAAACGAATGAAATGAAATAGGATATTAGATCTCACCGACGGCGTCTGCTGCTATGCCGTTTAAATTTAAGGACATAAATGTTGATTATCCAAAAATTAAAAGTGGAAATCTATTTTATTGTCTTGACTGTATTGACAATTGTTCTTTAACCAACGATGAAAACATACATATTTGATCCCATAATCGGATCGTTCGAAAGAAATTCCACTAAGATCGGGACGGCGGGCCGACCGGCCGGAGGGGCGGTACCTTGATGGTGAGGTTGAACCTCTGCTCGCTGTGTTTCTCGTAGTCGAGGCGTTTCTTGAGTCTGAGGCTTCCCCGCTGCTCCAATTTGTTGCTGACCACGTAGAACTTTTGCTCCTGGTCTCCGGCCACCACGCTGAAGGTCAACTCCCCGTTTTCTCCCGCGTCTCCGTCTTCCGCCCTCAGTTCCAAGACCTCGACGAGACATTTGTTTTGGATCGGTGAGGAGATCCGGCCCGTTGGCTTTGTCTTTCCTCGCGACACACCTCGAGTGGATTGTGGCGCGAATACCGGAAGTTGCGCACCGTCCGCGTTCCGCCGAGGTACGATTGTGCGCACGTGCAGAAAGACGGCATCTGGAGCGGCGGTTCTCAAAGTACCCACCCTACGTCAATCCAAACTTTAAAGCCCCGTTCTTGACCGGGAGGCAAATTCAACATACGAAATTGGACATACTGTAACCCTAATTTAAAGGCTGAAAACCCTCAATACTGGAGTCCTGCCGAAGCCAGGAAGACTTTGTCCAATTTGACGATATGGCTAGAGGACCGACTGCTCCAAGATGATCATTTCACGTTGGGAGTAGCGGCCCATGGAGAGAGGATAAAAAGCTTTTATCCGCCTTCTTATTTTGTTCACGTTCCGAGCTGTATCCTGCAACAATTCCGGAAGGTTTGGATACGAGTGTGTGCGGTTTGCTGCATGTTCAGCTTTCTTTTTTTTTTTTTTCCCCCATCACAGAGCCAAGAACTCAAAACGAACGCTTAAAGAGAATATAAAAGCCGCAGTGCTTTTTTTTTGGGCGGGGGGGGGGGGGCTCCTGAGCCAGTCGACAGGAAAAATGATTTCCGATGAAAAATATCCCCTCCAGTTTTCGGATTTAATTTTTAATGGCAAAAGCCGTCAAGTAAAGTTTGACTTTGTGAAGTTTTTGTTTGTTTGCATGCGACGTTACGCAGAAGGAAAAAAAAGTGCACTGAGGGGTGAGGAGAAGATGTCAAGTTGTAACGTTTAGAGCGGAACTGGATACGAAAATGAGTGGGCTTAGAAGAATCTTTTAGCCTTGAATTGAACATGATTATTTCCACGGCACTTTACGGGAGAAACTACGCAATCAATCAATGATGCGGTCGGCTAATCTTTCGCTAAAGCGGTTTTGCTTTTTTAAAAACATTGTACAAAATAAACAACAGGTGGAACGCAAACATACAGAAAGTAGTAAGCAAGCTTGGAACTGTAATTGCCCAAATGTTACACTGGAGAGGCATTCAGCGACCCCTCACATTGCGGGAAATTTGAAACACACTGACGAATCCTTCCTATACACAGGTGCGCCCAATATTTGGGGAATTACGGTATTTTGTAGCAAGACGACAACCTGAATAGAGAACTAGCCAAGATAGCAAGGTTCTATTTTTAAAGGCTAGAAAGTCTGCTTTAAACGCTAGCACGCTAACACCGAATGTGTCAGAATATAGAAAGAGAGCGACATTAGCACAAAAAGTGCCAAAACAGATTGGATATTAAAATGACTCTGTACTTGGGCGTGAAATTAGATACTCGCGATGATCAAACACACTGACGGCTGTGACCAGAGCTGCCTGATAATTGCGCCGGTGAAATGAGATAAACGACAGCGATAACAGTCGCTTCGTCTGGATAGTATTTCAAAAGGTGACTGAGGCTGGATAAAATGCAAACAATGGAACAGTTGCCATGCTAACGTATTCAATCTTGACAATAGAAAAGGCATCAAAAACAAAAACATCCTACTATTTTAAAACGCTAGCAAGGATGGCTAAAATGTCAGCCCGGTTGTAGTTAATAAGATAGCGTAAAGCAAATTAAATACAGACATCACAGATTTAATAGAGATATGGAAATGCTTGACTGGATCAAATGCCTGCACGCACGTTAGCGATTCTAGAGGAAAACTTTCCGTCGCGCTAGCTTACCTCAGCGTTGGGCTCCGCGTTTTCCGAAATCCTGGCCAGGCAGGTGTGCTCCACGAATCTGGGCGCGTGGTCGTTGACGTCGGTGATCTGAATGGTGGCGGTGGCCGTTCCCGCCATGCCGCCGCCGTCCCTGGCCTCCACCACCAGCATGTAGGACTCCACCTGCTCCCGGTCCAGGCCGCCCAAGGCCACCTACGGTTTTCAGGGATTTGCAAAACTATTTTACGCACAATAAGGCGCACCTAAAACGATGGTGTTTTTCTCTTTCGGACGTCTGCCCGTCGGCATGAACCTGTTCGCACCCTCTCCCATCATGTTCAGACATGCCAGTTCCAATGAAGTTCTTCAACTCACTTCAATGCGGCACCATAACACTGTGCCAAAATATTTCAATTCTGAAGATTTTCTGGATACGAATGTGTAATTTGAAGCCTTAAAATCTCACTCCAACTTGCTACGAACACATCTGAACGGATCGAGTGCAATTGTTTCGAGTGCCAGTTTTCAAAAAGTATTAACGTCGTAGCTTATAAAACAAACAAACAACCGAAAAACCTCATCGGGTTTGATAGTTGAAGACAGGAGTCTTCCATCCTAGTCCTCTAGGGCCGGTCTCCTGGAATGCTTTGTACGTCTTCTGTCTGCAAAACGCCAAACTCAAATGATTAGACAATCAGCAAGATCTGCCAAAGCTGGAGAACGATCTTGAGCATTCAGGTGTCTTGCGGGCGAGGGAGGCATATAAAACATCCAGACGCCGGCCCTTGAGGACCAGGATCGAAGGCCCCCGTTTTGAGCCTTAAATTGGCCCACTCGCATCCCGCGATCGCTTTCAAACGCACGGAATCACTTTTCAAACAAAACAATGAAACGGCATGACAACATATCCGTTTAGGTCGCGTGCTCGCCGGCAAAGGAAGCGCGCAAAACCAAACGAACCGTGATGGTCCCCGTGGCGGGGTTGATGGCAAACATCTCGGAGAAGGCGGGAACGCCGCCCGTCTGGTCCAGGCCGCCCAGGATCCTGTAGGACAGGACGGCGTTCTGTCCCACGGCCGCGTCGTCCAGGTCGGCGGCGGTCATCTCCATCACCGAAGTGCCGGCCGGCGAGTTCTCGGCCACGTCGCCGCGGCAGCTGGGCGCGCAGGCGAAGACGGGCGCGTTGTCGTTGATGTCCCACACGTTGATGATGACGTCGGTGAAGCCCGTCAGCCCCTCGCCGCCCTCGTCCGTGGCCAGCACCACGAAACGCCAGGCGGCGCGCTCCTCGCGGTTCAGCGTCCGCTGCGCGTAGATCTTGCCCGTGGCTTCGTCGATGACGAACTCGCTCTCGGCGCCCTGGCCGTGCAGGGAGTAGCGGAGGGCCTCCTGGTCGGCGTCTTTGTCCGGGTCGGACGCCGTCACCTGCCGCGTCGGGGAGAGGGAATACAGCTCCAGTCAGACTGTATACGGAGACTAGCTTGGAGACCTTTTGAGGACTTCTTGTGAGTTGAAGAAGAAGAAGGAGAAGATTCTTCGTTTGGGACAGAAATAGATGTCGGCCCGTACCTGCAGGACGAAGACGGGCGAGCCGTCCAGTTCCTCGGTCACGCTGCCGTAGTATTCGTTGACGGTGAAGACGGGCGCTTCGTCGTTCTTGTTGACCACGTTGACCGACACGGTGGCGTAGTCCTCCCACTTTCCGTCGGACGCCAGAACGTGCAGCTTGTACCTGGGATGAGATAACCGGTCCCCAACCGCAAGCGGCGCGCTTTTTCGAGCGGTTGATTTCGAATGTTCCCCCTACCTTTTGTTCCGCTCGTAGTCCAGGGGCTGAGCGACGAAGATGGTCCCGACTTCCGGTTCCACGTCAAACACGCCTCCCGTGTTCCCGGACGTGATCTGGTAACGCAGTTTGGCGTTGCCGCCTGCGGAACGGTCACCAAAACGGCCGTCGGTCACTGAGACGGGCTCATCGATTTCCCGGGAGGAAACGTCCCCGCGGGAAGCGCTCGTCTCGCGACCTGTCGCCCGCTTGCCGATCGGCCGCTCGCTCCGCGTTAATGGAGAGCATTAGCGCGCGTTAGCGGGAGGAAGTGCGATCAGATAACGGACGCCGCCGGCCAGACAAAAGGTGATTACTCGGCCCCGGCATGTGAAGAGCGCGCGGTGATGAGAAATCCTTGGAAAGTTGATCTTTCTGCCCCGTTGCGGAAAGCAAACGGGCTCTTTTTATGGAACTATACGCCGTGGATCTCGGAACGTGTGAAAGCCAACCGCGAGGCGGCGAAACAAACGGGGCGGTTCCACTCGGAGGACCGTGCATAAGATGTTTGGTGACAACGTAAAAATGATAGCGAAACAGAAAACCCTAATTCCCCAAATAAGAGATAGACCCGTGTACAAGACGCAGCCTTCATTTTGGGGTCAAATTCTGGTCTTTTCAATGTTCCCGAGTATAAGACGCGCCAACAGTTCGGCGACAATGGAAAAGCTAGAGCAAAACATTGTTATCCCCCAAATATAGGACGCATCTGTGCAACTATGGCAAAACAGAATACCGTGATTCCCCAAATAAGTGACAGACCTGCGTGCAAGGGTTACCTGTTTTCTATGTTACCGTGCGTAACCAAAGGTTTGGCGATAATGGGAAAAACGAATCGATAATACAACTGAATTAGAAATGCCTTTAATACAGAATGTTAATTAGACACGGATGAGTACGATGCAAAACCTTTGCGTATGCTAACATATAGCAAAGGGAAATTCCTGGCACAAACCAAAATGCTAAGCACGCAAACAAGGCAGCACAATGAATGCTAAGGTTAGCTAGCATGTTAACCACAGGACCAACGAACGAACTCCATTTGGCCAAACGTTCTTACAAAGTACGACTCGCACACACTCAGCGGCCAGAAGCGGCGCCGAAATAACAAAGATCGAGCCAAGCAAAGCACAGATGAATGAACCGTTAAATCGGTTCCAAAACGTCATTTTTTTGGGTGGGGCCTGCGACCGGCGTTTGGGGCCCCACGCTTTATAGGATGCGCACATTCTTTTGACCTTCGTTTTTGAGAGAAAAAGTGCGTCTTAGATCTGCCACTTTTTTTGACATTGAACATTTGACATCAGATTTGCTTTTGTTGCCTACCGCCATTTAAAAAATTAACTTGGAGACGATTATGAATGATTTTCAATGCGTTTTGACTCAGGGTCACATGGAAAATTTCGCCGCATACATTAGAGCAACCCATTCACTGCTCGCTCTGTATTCAAAGGGCAAATAGTGAATATAAAGTTTTGGCTGCACTTGACAAGGTTGCAAAATGTCCAATCAGATGTCCTTTTCCTTGTTTGCAGGAGGGAAGCGCTAATATCGTCTCCCCTGCACCTCCCGCTTTTTCAAAAACCTTCGGTGGCTTTTTAACATGTCGAAACGCATCTCGTTTTCCCCAGCTGCCCTCCGACGTAGAGGGAACGGTCGCCACACAGACGACCCATCGCACGCGCGGCAGATGAGTCGGACGCAAATAACACGGGAAAAACATCGACTGAAAAACAAGCAGGCTAACGTGAGGAATAACATGAATCTGAAACTTTGTTTAACCGAGTTGCCCATAAGCACATAAATGCATCTTGAAGTTTAGTTACGAGCCACGCCAATCCACTAGGGGGCATAACCCGCAAAAAACAAGGGAGCGCCGTGTGTAAACCGGAGAATCTTGAACCTGCAGCCATTGGAAGACAGGGCAGAACCCCCCCCACACACACACACACAGTTGCGCAATAACGACTCTCCCCCTGTGCCTGCAAGCAAGGTTCAGACGATGGCGTCCTCCTGTCACACACTTCTGATTAGCGTTATGCTAATTCCCATTATGCAAGCACGGAGCCGGGATCCCTTAACACATAATTGGCCGTCCTGGGTTTAACATAGCGGAAAAGCTCGTCTTAATTGCGAGCGCCGACACAGCGGCCGCCCGTCTTACTTGCCGCCTACCCACGTGTGAAACACTAACGCCGTTTCTCCACTCGTGCCCCAAGTCTGTGATGTGGATTCGCACGCACGTACTAATGTAATCAGTTACTTAGATACGTATTACTTCAAGTAATTGTTTACCTTAGTACTTGATTTCCCAGAATAACCGATGAGTTTGAGACTTAATTGCACGTCAGCGGTCACTTGGGTACTTGATTGCTTCCAAACTTTTGACTTTGAGGGCCACGGTAAAACTAAATCAAGCATGGAGTTGTACTTTTTCTGTAGTATAAAGTTTGTATATTTATTGTAATTAAAGACTTTTCATACTTGAGTACATTTGATAGTTACATAAAGTACTGGTACTTTTACTTCCTAAGGTATTTGATGACTTAAGTACTTGGCACTTTGCTACCCAACGACAGGCAAGAAGAAGAGAAAAAAGGAAGGTTTGGTCCAGGTGTTTTTCCGCAGCTTGATCACCACTTCTATTTTTGAAGGCGCGTTTCCTGGAAAGCGTGTTTGGCGCTAATCAACTGCGCGCAATTAGGCACAACGCTAATGTCGGCGGCTCAATGATTTGCACCCCGCTGTTCTTGGGGGGGTGTCAAGATCGGAAGCTTCTAATGCGCCCGGCTTCGGAGCGCCCGCCAAACGAGACGTCGGGGGATGGCGCCCCATCGCAACCTCTCTCGACTTCTCTCGCCTCTTTTGTTTTGTTTTCCTCCCGTGTTTTCTAATTGTCCGCGTGGCTTGAATATTCGCAACTGACTGCGAGGAGCTCAAGGACGCCGGGCGCCAAGGGACGCTCGCGTCCGAGCGAACGAAATCAAACGAATGTTTTTTTTTTCTTTTTTAATCATCTCCCAGGCGGATTGCTTTCAAAACATGTTTTTATTTCCATGCACGACACCTTTTCCCACACGTTGGCAATTCATGGCAACCATGCGAGATGCTTCCTAAACTGTAGTCGTCTTTTAACTGTTTGGGTGGCAGATGTTTTTGGAAAAGGCAAACCCCTGGGGCAGAGGTTCTCAAAATGGGGTCTGCGGACACCCGGCGGTCCGTGGCCCGACTGCAGGGGGTCCGTATTAGCGGATGCCCGGCCACTACTGTAGCTTCTATTCTATGCGCCTTATAACACGGTGCGCGCTAGATATGAAAAACAGGCCTAACGTTAACGAAAACTTGACGGTCGTCCCGGAACCGACAGAAAGCGGCCCGCCATATAAAGGAGTCGTATTCGGCCCGCCCGGGGCTCATCCGACCGCCGTTACCTACGGGACCGTGCCGCGGCCAGCTAACCTCAAGGGCGGGACGGGAGAAAAATGAGACGGGGGCGGAACGTAACGTAGCCCGGCGCTCCGTGGGACGGCCCGTCGAGCGCCGTGAAGTAGACGCGGTTTGTCCGCGGGTGTTTCGGACGGACTCCGGCCGGCGCCGAGGCTATAACGAGACCTTTTTGAGCGGGAGTATCGACCGGCTCTGGCATTTAACGAGACTCCGCTTGTTTACGGAGAGAATTTATTCCAGCTTTTCGCCAAGCAACAAACAACCGGAGGAAAAAAAAAACGACGACAAAAAAAAGACTCCCTGGCAGCAGCGGGAAGGCGCTCGCGGGCTCTGCATTACTGGGTGAAATTTTATTGATTTTACTGATAATGACGTCCCGAGCGGGAGCTGGCCTTTTAAGTCCACTGCAGATGTTCAATTTTGTGCGCAGAAGCCCCGCTCGGGCTGCGGATTCCGCCGGGAAGATTGTCACGTTTGCATCTTAATGAGCGCTTAATACGGCCAAAATCACGCACCGGCAGGCTTGCCTTTTTTTTTTTTTTTTTTTTTTAACATCATCATTAAGTTTGGCTTTTTGCTTTGCGAAAGGCATTTGGGAGTGGCAGGCGCCCAACTACGCACTTAGGGTTGTCGGCTTTGTCGCAGTCATGACGAGAATCACCGGAATTAGCGTCAAGGTGACTCCGTTTACTAATAGGGAACCGATTGTTTGATTATCTGTTTAAGACTACCACTTGACCATCGCGCTGATAAATACTGGCAAAAACTCGTGATACGATGCTGAATTTGACTAGTTTTTTTGTAAAAGAAATGTTATGCCACCTTTAAAAAAAACTAACTATTACACCTTTGCACACACAGGATTGAAAATATATATCTGCATCTTTTCTTCCAGAAACTACCACAAAATACATAGCAATTTAAACAAATTCTCATCAGGTTACTACTTTTTCTCGTATTCACAAAGAAATTATGAATCGGAAAATTATGCTTGGTTCAAGGCGATTGCAAAAACAAACATTTTCACGAGTTCCTCAAACTCCTACAAAAGCGCACGAAGGGATCCATCCCACTCGACGGTCAAGAAAATGTCAGAAAGTCCAGAGGCACTAAAGTGAACTCGTGAGGTGGACGGCGACAAGATGCTAATGGCGCAAAGGAACATTTGGACAACCCCGCCGGGCCCCACAAAAGTACCGAGAGCATACTGGCTGTCCCGGCTTGTAAAAAGTCACGCATTATTATACGCTCCATCTTTTCATCGTTCCGAAGACGTCGGGCCGGCGGCGGCCGAGTCCCCGGAGCAATAATATGGCCGAGTCGGCCTTAAATCCTGCCGACTTAACGAGGACACTTAATTAGCACTCTATTATAGGCAGGTGGATGGAAAAGGTCAGATGCTCGTTGGGCTTCTAATATTGCCGTATTGAACTGTTTTGCGCTGTTGAATTCCTCCTTGGCTCTGGCTAAGAGTGCAACTGGCTAAGGGTGCAACTCTCTCTTTACACACATTATATATATATATATATATATATATATATATATATATATATATATATATATATATATATATATATATATATAATTAGTTTTATTTGTTTATTTAGCTGTATACCCTTGTTTATGTCATGAAAGACAAAGCTGTCTGTGGAAGGAGCAAGCTCAAGGCAGAAGACATCATGACCTGGCTACAGGGCCGGTCATTATGTTTCGGAGAAGAAGATCTTAGTTATTGTATGAACTGATGAACGATAGCAGAGCGGGGACACACAAACGGCACTGCCGCACGTTGATCGTCAAGTCGCTTCCGCGTACTCCCCGAAAAAGGTTAGGGCGGCAACCTTTGTCAGCAGGGCTAGTCTACTGAATAGAGGAGGGCTCGACGGAATGTGTTTTAGGAGATCCGTAAACGTGAACACATTTCTGTCCGTTGACCCGGCGGGCAAAGCGAATCTAAAGTCTCGTTTTCCTTCCTTGTGTGTGGTTTATTAAATGGTCGAGCTGCAACGTTGTAGAAACAGGGCCGTAACGTATCTTGAGCGCAATAAAGTGAAAGCGGAAGGCGGGGTCGGGCAACGGCACCTTCGTCTCCGTCGTTGGCGCTGACGGTGAGGACGGCGAATCCCACGTCGGCGTCCTCATCCACGTCCACCTCGTACGCGCCCCGGGCGAAGGCCGGCTTGTTGTCGTTGACGTCGCTGATGAAGACGCGAACGTACGCCGTGTCTGACGACGACAACGTCCGCGTTAGGCTTGGAACGGTATTACGTTTGTCTTGAAAAATAAGGAAGAAAACTAATTGTGATCATTGGCAAAAAAAAAAGACAAATTCAGCATTGTTGGAAAGTGATGCAGATGAATGAAAAAGAAAGATGAATGGACCAGAAGAAATTTGAATGAAAAAATGTGAATACATGCTTACATGTTTTTAAAAAAAATTTCTGTGATTAAAGAAAATCTATTTAAAATATTTTGCAAAAATCATTAAAAAAAGCCTTTTTCTGAAAAGTCATTCTTGATGATTAAAATTTTCTGATTAAAAAACATTGCCATCTTATAAATCTATTAAAAAAAATGTAAAACATCATTTAAAAAAAATGGCAAAGTTTGAAGAAAAATAAATCGGGCAGAGGGACTGAGGATTGGGGTTCGCTTGGCCTTGGAAAAAATATCAGATTGACGATGACCAACGTTGGTGCAGGATGCTGACAAACGATGAATGACGAACCAGCAATACATTTGTAAAAACCCTTTCAATGTTTTTTTTTTTTAATTTTGTGATTAAAAAATACTGTTGCTTTAAATTTCTCATAAAAAAATCAATTTAAAAGATTTAAAAAAACATTTTGGGGAAAAAAAAAGAAAACATTCTGTCTGAAAAAAAGTAGAACTCCAGTAAAAAAAAAAAAAAAAAAATCCTGCTTCTTCCCTGAGAAAAATGCAATGTTTCTGTCAGGATGGTGACCTTCCATGGAAGTCAGTGAGGAACATGCTCCCATGCAGGTGCAAAATCAACAATAAGAAGAGAAGCTTCATGAAGACGGGAAGAAGGATGCTATTCTAAGCGCGCATTTGTGCCTATTCTGTCACCTGGCACATCTGTCGTTTTGCCGCCAGAACACAAAATAGTCGCAAATGTGTGCACCCACGCTGACGCGCCCCAAAATAACCGCGCCCGTCTTGGCATCCATCCCCCGCCACCGGTCTGTTTAGGAAAGCGCAGACTGATGACTTTCTCGCTATTCCGCCGTTTAGGACAACAGCGCAAAACGTTTTGCGTATTTCTTTCACTGTTAACTGTGAGAAATGTTCAAAGTCAAAAAATACGAAAATTCATAAAATGTTATTTCTGCCCCTGGTATACGCTATGTACTGTATAGCATCAACCGGGGGGGTCAAACATTTCCACTTTTTCATTCGATGAGAAAAAGTCACCCCGTTTTTAAACTTTACGTGACAAAAACATCTGGTGGGCCCGATTCAACCCGTTCGCGAGCCAACAAGTTTTTTCTTTTGCGAAAAAAAAGAGGCTAACGTCGGTCTTTTGAGAGACATCAAATACTGTCTTGTCTTTATCACCGTTTGCAGTTTTAAATTGTGCAAATTGGGAAGATAGACGGCGAGGCCCGTCGGGATGCGCGAACCCATCTTATTCAGATCTTCGAAGAGAAAAAAAACGAAAAAAAAACAAAAGCAGTCTTCGGCCATGCCCCGAACAGAGGGCACGGCTGAACTCCGGAAAAAAATGTCCCCGACAAAAAGACGCTCCGACATATCCGGCGCAGCGTGACGCCGCCCCGCCGGAAGCGGTCACGTGCGCCACTTCCTCAAGCGGCGGTCGCGTTACGCCGCTTGAATTCAGAAACCGCAGAGGTGTCCGTGTGCTGTCTGTGCACGTCTTTGCGTATAAGTACGGATACGCGAAAGATTTTCTTGCAAATTTTGTTTGAATTTTGTTTCGTGGCACCACAGGGGCAACGGATGGAAAAAGCCGCCACGCTGTCATCTGTTAGCGAGCATAAAATAAGCAAATGAGTTGGGAGTAAATACACGGGAGCTCGGGGCAGGCCGCCCCGCTACGAATGTCTCATCATTTGCGCCGGGCGAAAAAAGATCAATTATTAAGACACGGGCGATGGCGCGCAGCCGGCGTGCTCATCTACACTTTGACGGCAACAAGGCGGGAAAGACGAGCAAAAAGTAGCACGCAGAAGCCGCCTTTTCACACTCAACGTTGGCGCGGCAAAGTGTCAACCATCTGTTTGAAGAGTTATTTGTGATGTCCTCACTTTCTGTGGGTGTTTTTTCCGAAGAAACTGAGAAAAACATCGCGTGCATCGGTCAGAAGGAGAACGCTAGCAAACGAGAGCGGCTTCGGCGAAGAAGAGGAGAAAGGCGTCAAAACTAGATAAAGCAAAGAACAACGTTGGAGAACAAAGGCCGAGATATTGGAACTATCTTGGCCATGGTAATGATACGCGGGAGACGAGCATCTTCTTTGACATCGGACGACTCCAGTCCACTAGGTGGCAGTCACACATACAACAAAGCGATGAACAAACCGCCAACTGATCGATATTTTGCGAGGAGCAAAATGCTGGGCGGGCGGTTAACAAGAAAGTTCGCAATAGTCACAAACTACTTCTTCAAACATGCGGCCCGCGGGCGGGGTCTGGCCCACAAATGGTTGCATTGGTCCGGCCCACTTGAGAATAGATTTTCGTCTGTGTGGCCCGCATGCCAAAATGAGTTGGATACCCCTGCCCTAACACTTGAAAATAAAAACACACAAAAATAAATAAACACGTCAAGGATTGAGTGCCTGGAATAACAAAAGATACGTCAAAATACGTCTATGGGATTGAATGGGTTAATTGTGACATTGACGTGAGTTATGCACAAGATATGAATGGTAAATTTATGTTCAAACTGATTTTAAATCAGCAAGTTATTCTTGAATAGATAGTTCCCGCAGGATAAACTTTTTGATAAATCACACATTTAAATAAATATTTGTTGGGTTTATTTCTTCAATAAAAATTGTAATTGAAATCGTAACGGATGGATAAAATCGTAATCACCCCGAATGACGGGTAAGAATTGACATTGGTCAGCTGGCGCTGATGAGATGTTGATATCTAATTTTACATTAAACTTCATTTTAAATGATATATAATAGATTACGTTAGCGCAAAAATGTATGGACGCAGGACGCATACTTTGAAATCAACCTGCATCCATCGGTGCATCTATTTTTTTTTTTTTTTTACATCCAAATAATAATTATCGTCCATTTACTCTTTCACAGCACTGATATATAATAATGAGCAAGTAGGGGGATATTTGGACAAGACGCGCGGTCGTCGGTGACCCGCAGACGCATAAGGTTGCGCGTAGCAAATTAGGACCTCCTGCGATGACGGCAATGAAAACGAGTTTGTTTTCTTGGAGCTCACGCGAGTTCCTCGCGATCGGTCCTCCGTTCCTCGACTCGCATCATTTCAGACGACGGGCGGGCCCAAAGAAGATCCGAAGCTCGTCTCGGACGAGCGGACGGAAAGCATCCTCTCTCGCGCCCCGGCGGCCTTTGGTCAACACCTCTCTTCCAGCGTCCATCTGGCCGAGCATCTGCTCTTTTCCCGCGCTCGGCGGCTCGGACCGAAGAGGCGCGTATGCGCTTCATCTGTCGCCGCGGAAACAAACGGAGCCTTAGATGAACCGCGGCTCTCCGCCGTCCGACAAAGATCCAAAAGCTCTCCCGCCCGTCTGCCGCGCGGTGGCCAAATGGCGCAGGTGGGAGGGAGTAAGTCACATATGTTCCACTCATTAAGTCTCAACAAAGTCCCGGGTTGCTGCAACTGAAGCCGGTCCAATAACGACTGCGTCTTATTCAGTCACAACGTGCAGCCATCCTGAGAAGTTGACGCTAAGCCAGTGTCTCAGACGTCAGCGGCCGTTTCCGGCTTGTCGGGGTTTGTTCAAGGTCGCAAATATTCCTCAAAAGTTTGCCTCTACTGCTTTTGTCGGAAATTTTGAAAAGGCAAACCTCGCTAGATACACTCGCTGGTGAACCCGGATTAAGCCCCAGTCGCACCGAGGGGCCCCTAATCTTGCCAGGGTTGGACCACGGCGATAAACCTTCATGAACATGTTCAAAATGTTCTTGGCGAACGTCTGGCGAACCTTTGTAACTTTGGACAAGATCAAAAGTCGCTACCTTTGCCAGCACTCGCCCCCGAGCGGGACGGGGGCTTAAACTTCATCGATGGATCGCGTTCGCGTCCTCTGTCGTTGAAGCGTCCGAACTATGGCTTCTGTCACGTTATTACAAATGAAAGCACAACATATTATTGGTCCTTTCCCCACTCGGACCTTCAATAAACGTTCGAGCCTAATCATAAATTTCGAGAAAATCCCTTTCAATTCCCTTTTCCCGACAAGGCGAAAGATGAGTCAGTGCGTTCGTTTGAATTCCAAGTAAAGTCCATCAGGGATTTGTTTTTCTTCTTAAAAGCCTTCAAAGTGTCTGACAGAGCGGCCACTTTCAAAGTTTCTGAAGAACCGAACGAACGGAATGAAACGAAAGCGATGGACGGGTTTACATTTGCTTTGATCCCTGACTTTACTTTCCTTCTAATGTAAAAGCAGAGCATTAAATCGCTCAGTTCTTCAACGCGTTCTCACCAGAGTTGGGCTGTCCGTGTTTGCCGGGCCTCGCCGATTCCCAGCCGTCCACCGACTGGACCTCCAACAGGTAGGAACTTTTGGCCTCGCGATCAAAAATAGCCTGCGTGTAGATGAAACCCAGCTCGGGGTCGATGCGGAAATACTGATGGTCCCCGCTGCGATCCTCCAGCAACGAGTAGGTGATCTAGAAGACGCCGCCAAAAGTGAAGACAAGACGGTATGAATCTTCGGAGGAACGTTTTCTAGATGTGCGCGGATGCGCGGGCTCACCTTCCCGTTGAGACCCAGGTCCAGGTCATTGGCAGACACCTGGAAGACCAAAGTTCCCGATTGGGCGCCCTCGGTCACCGAGGCCTCGTAGATCGAGGACGTAAAGAAAGGGACGTTGTCATTCACGTCTGGAAAACCATGCGTAGGACTTGGATTAGTTTACTGTACGCTCTCAACTCGCGCGGTGTGTCCGTCTGCGGATTTTGTGATGGGGCGGACCAGGCGGGCGGCCTATTGAGCGTTTTAATCCGGCCCGCTGAACTCGGAGACATTATCAGTCAGGAGGAGAACGATAACGTTAATATGCTAAAGGGTAGCAGAACAATCGGCGCTTTCAAAATGCTACGCGGGGCCATTTGAAGTTATTTTCTGAAATTTCCCGACACGGCACTGTTGAAATTTTTACCGCGTACGGCGAAGCAGTTTGAAAGCCGAGCGTCCCTTCCGTTTCTACAGTATCATGGAGGCGCAGATTGACCTTTTGTGTAGGACGAGGCTTTATTTCTGGCATTTGAATAGTTGCGCAAAAGTAAGTTGGACGGCGCGAAGATGACAAGAAGTCTTGCAGCGTCTTCTCCAGCCTTACTGTGGCACACCATGTCCCCACGCTCCTTTTCTTCTCTTGCTTAACTGTCAAGCTCCGCGGTGGGACCAAAGGGGAAGCTTTGGCGGGCTGTCGTTCTGACTTGCGAGAGCGGCGGGAAGACCAAAAAAGCCTTTGAACTCCGGACAAATACGAACTAACTCGGGGATGTGTCGACGGAGGGCCGAGCATAAAAAGATAAAACGGCTTCGAGTGTCAGCGGAACACACGGACCGAGTCACCGTGAGCAAAAGACCCTTTTCTCGCCGCTACCCCGGCAAAACGTTACAGTCGATGCTCCGCTCGATAAATTATTCCTCGAAGGGAGTCCCTTTGCTTTTATTTGACTAAAGACCTTTATATTCCGTTCTGCGGGGAAAAGCTAAACATTTTGGCAATAAACAGCGAAGACAGATGACATTTATCATCGTTATTATTAATAGCCATGGAGATAGCTGGCCGTGCATAATCTACGGGTGGAGTTAAGCTAGGGTGACTACTTTTTTAAAATTAAAAACCAAGACAACTAATATTTCGCGGAAAATTAATTATGCAATAAGGTCTCACCGGGAACTATTCGTAGCAAATTTAATTGCTTTTTTAATAGCCGATTTCATGACCAGTAGATGTTCTTTAATTTGCGCTAACGCTAGATGCTTTTTGGAATGAGTATTTTATCGGTCCGACTGTGCGAGGGGTCATTGATACTCGTGAGTATCTTTGATTTTTGTTGTTGTTGTCGCCAAAGCCTTGTTCGCAAAGCTCAGGTTCTACACTGGAAAGGCGCCGCCAGAAACACCCGCGAGTTCCCTCGATTCTCCGCATAAGTATCCTTTTCTTTTTTTTTTTGTTAGCAAAGCCTTATTTGTAAAGCTCAAGTTGTACACTGAAAGGCGCCGCCAGAACCACTCAGCTCGCTTCGGTCTGGCGACGTTGCCCGTGATTCTCAGACACGGAAGGGAGTAGCGTTACTTCCCATGTGACGCAAACGTTCACGTGAAAGCAAACGGCTCAAATTTCTTTTTGAGGGACGGACGCACGGCTTAAACAATCGGCACGCTGACCGGACTCGAAAAAGTGACGTCGGGGCGCGACCTCCGTAAAATAAGGACAAGTTATTTGGAGCGCGTGAAATCTGTCAAGGCTCGGGACGCGAGGCTCAAAAGCAGGACTGCCTCGTCTAAACTGGGATGTCTGCTGACTCCGGAGTTAGCGCTAAAGATTAAGGTTAAGGTTCAAGCTTAGGGGGTACGGTCACATACTGTACGCGAAGAAAAATTCAACGCCGAAATACGGTGCGAATGTGGACAGCCGTTTGTCACGCTACAGACCGCTTGCCCGTTGGCACCAGTCACATTTCCATTTCATATCCTCGCCTCCTTCGGAACATACACCGAGCGCAGCCCGCGTGTTTGACGAGGACCTCTCCTTGTCTGTGTGGGTCCTCATATATTTTTCATTCATCTGGGTGTCAATATGAGGTTCACGACACCAATCAGCTCAATCGATAGCAGACTAAGCTATGACATCGTGCCGCCGGTACCGCATTGAAGCTGCGTCAATGGAAGAGATGTTTCCGCAGGGCCGCGCGTTACAAAGCGACTACGGCAAGCTTGAACTTTCAGCTCGGCCTCAGGTTAAAAAGGAAAACGGTTGCCAGGTTCGACGGTAGACACGGGCTAAAGTGACTGCTAAGGTCTTGCCCGAAATATTTGAATTGGGGGGAATAAGCTTGCACGGTAGTCCGGAGTGCAAAAATTAAGAAGCAAGGTTAGCATAAATATAGTTTCATCAACTTCATGATTGTGTGACCGCATTTAAATAAGTCAGATGGAATACTTTTCCCTGTTCTTTAAACGGCGCGCTCTAAAGAGAGACCAGCTGGAGATATGGTCATTTTTACATGATCCTCTCGGGTTTTAGGAATATTTCTGCATGTGTATGGAACAAGACTCAGACCTCGGTTCAGTCTGCTCGATTCTTTTATTGAAAATAATGCCTTTACGAACTCAGCTAACACGAGCCGCCGTTAGCTGCAACAGGCGCTGGCTGCTAACAGCTAACTGATGCCCGACCTCTAGCTAGTCCAACTACGGTAATTATTGGAAGAAAGAATACGGCCAATATAAAAATGCATATCTGGACGCCAAAACTCGACTTATCCGGCCGACGGATCGATCATCTCGATTGGTGTCGGATAAAAAAATTAACCTAATGTTTAAGTTACCGTTAGTGGGACATAAGGCGTTCTGGAAAAGCTTAATTAAAAATAGGGTCTAGTCTAGGATCAGCACAAAGGTGTCGATTTCAAGACCCGGGACGCGGATCCTGCCCGTCACACGGTGGGAGCGGCGCAATCCAGTTACCGACCTGTGACGTTGACCAAGACGGCGGTAAAGGCAGCCAGCGGGACGGCGGCGACGTTCTGGGCTCGGACCCTCAGCATGAAGTTGCGCGTGGTCTCGTAGTCCAGAGGCTCCGCCACGAGGATGGAGGCCGAGCCGTCTTCCCGGTTCGGCGTCAAGTAGAAGCGGACGGGCATGTTGGTCTCCGGGACCATGCCGTCCTCCAGATTGTACGTCACCCGGGGGTCCCCCAGTGGGGAGGTGGCTTTGATGGTCTGTTTGGAGAGATTGCGCGATTGCATATTGCAAGGAGAACAGCAACACCTGGGGGAAAAGATTTTTTGCATTCGCCCTTTCAACGGCAACTGGCGAATTAGTGTTGAGACCCCAAAGCCACCGGGTGGCGCCAGGGGGGCAACTTATGACATTTGCAAGCATTTCCGTGACTTTGATGACTGGCTTAGCCTGGACTCCCATCACGCAAGTCTTCAAAAGTCATCCTACTCTAATGATGACAAAATAAATATTCCAATTTCAATTTCATAAATATACAAATATACAGTGTGCGGTAGTTATTTTGCCACCAAAGAAACATAAATACGCATGGGTAGGGCTGATGCCGCTGAACGTTTTAGGGCGGAAAGTAAATATATATTTATATTTGACAGCGTTACGACCCTTTGAAAGACTTCAGTGGATGCTGCAAAACGTGAGCCTTCTCGCCTCCCGTCGGGTTTTGCATCCGAGCAAGATTCAAATGCAATTTAAGGATTCCGCCTCCGCCGCGGTCTTCCATACGCACAGAGGCCCGCCCGAGAATAAGCAATCTCTGTCACGTTAGCTTTAAATTGTATGTCCTGGTCCAGATTAAATCTTTTAATCTATTCCTGCCTCCAGAGGCCTCGGGGCACATTCTGCTCTTCTACTTAGCGGAAAGCGATCAGCCCCCCTGTGTTTTACGGCGCGCAATAACGTAAAGTCAAATATTAAGGCCGTAAATCTCGGGCGAGGCTCCGACCCGCCCCGAGCCGGCGAGGCGTCCCCGCCGCTCCCGCCTCGTCCTGGCTTCGCTAATTAAGGCCGGAGCCATGCAAACCGCACGCCGTACGCTCCCAATTAAGCTCAAAAACGCCATCTCGGACAGGGCGGCGGCGACCTCGCCGAATCCGGTCAAGCCCCCGAGCGTGGAAGCCGCCGTAATGAGACGCCGGCCGGCGATTAAAGGCGTCTACGGCGGAGGCATTAGCAACATTGCCGTCGGGCCCGAACCGGGCCGGCGTTTCCGCCCGTCCCGGTTGGCTCGACTGGAAAAAAATCTCACAGGTCAAACGCGGATGACCCGACCGTAAATCCAAAAGGCGTAAATCTCAGTCATGACTCCGGTTAAGCCACACTGGCTCACCATTTTTCTCAAAAGACTTTCTCCAAATTCCACACGCCGCTATAGCCGCGATCTATCCAACGCGACGTGCCGCAGTCGAACGCAAAGACGGATAACAGTGGGACGCGGATCGCGCTACAGAGACGGCTGTATTTATGCCGCTTATTTCCGATGCTCATTCAACTCAATCCAAGATTTTGATATTGCTTATATTTGCTCCGAATATATGTTTGCCGACGCATTTCTTCGTTCCCGCAAATGTCTGACGAATATTCGGCAAAAGGGTGGGCGCCGACACTTTCACCGGTGAGCATGTTCACTTTATTTCATTGATCGGACGTGACGAGACTGTGCAAAAACATCAAAAAACCTATCGAGGAACTAGATTCTCGCAGTAAAAAAATCATAAAGTGTCACATTAAAAGCTACGGGATTCAAAGTGTGGCAAAAAAGTAGCTGCTTGTAATATATATATATATATATATATATATATATATATATATATATATATATATATATATAGCTAGAAATAGTCCACTTTGCGCATCGGAGACACGAAGAGTTTGCGGCGTGCTACCATTTTGGAGGATCCCATCGGCTCAACGTGAAGGACCCTCGGCGGCCGCTTTGTTTCCATCCTCGCAGCGCAAATATCAATCAACGGCTTTAATGGACTTAATTGCTTTGGAGAGACGCTGGGAAAAGACTCGCCATGAGTCGAACAGGCATAAACGGGAGCGCGGATGAATAATGAAAGATGGCGATTAGCGAACATCTGCACCGAGATAAAAATATTTATTTATTTTTGGGTGTGTTTTTATTTGCTTCCGTGTTAAACAGGTCAGTCTTTGCTGGATAGTAATTACCCAAATACAAGTCATACGATGTCTTCAGAAGAAGAATTTTCGGGGAAAATTAACTAAGTATTGAACTAAGTATAAATTAACTAAGTATAGAATCAAATTAATAGAAGTATATTTTGGCGCTTGGTGAAAAACACCTCTAAACACTTACGACACATTGTAAATGACGGGCTTTCAAAAAAAAAATCTTTCATGATTATCATTTTTCCCCCTCGAATTCAAACTGTGCTCTCGCGATAAATTTTGGTCCAGGAAAGAAATTTGCAGAGACAGCATGGTTTGTTGAAAAGTGATCAGTAGGAACGGCAAGCGCACCGGGCTGTCAAAGCGTCGTCAAGCATCAAAGTGTCGTTCACATCTATCACGCTAGCCTTTAAGGAGCAACCCGATCGCTACTAGCTAGCAGCTAATTTACGCTAGGCGTCGCTATGGCGGGACCCGAGCCAAACGCCCACTCCGCTTCGGCGGACGGCAATGGAATGGAAAAGATTTTCATTTGTTGAGAAGCGCTCTTAAACGATATCCGTGACAATAATCCAGATTTTTCGGATCAAAGGTGAAAACGTTTCATTCCGGCGCTCTATTGCGGACGCGTCAAAGAAGATCCGGTGAGTTTTTGCCGAAGCGAAGGCCCTCCGTCAGGAGGGCGATTTTGCTTTCAGGATAACGAGCAACAAAGCAAAAAAAAACAAGCACGCAACAAAGCATCGCGCGCCAATGAAGCTATTAGCTACACGTTCACGATCTAATCGCCATGGAAAAACGCTGGGCAATTTGCGCTCACCCATCTGCCCGGTGTACCTGCGTCAACGCGGGGCTCATTTGGTGACTTTCCGAGCTCCGCTCGCTCAAAGTACGAGCGGGCCCTGGAATTTGACCAAATTGCGCTCCGGCGTTTGACGAACATGGAAATGGCTGGATCCTGTTGGGTTTGGGCCGCGGGGCTTTCAAACTTCTTTTTGTGTCTCGTTCTGATAAACACGTCCGCCCAATTTCGTCTCAATCGGAGTAAGTGGCGTCTGGGGCCGATTCCTTTTTTTTTTCTTCGCGCGAATAATTCATGACCTGCTTCATACATTTTAATACAAATGCCAAATTATGCATATGGCACTCAGTGGTTGAACATATATTTCAGAAAATAGCTCTCAGATCTAGGGAACTACGATGACTATGCTCATCTATGTCTATTGTGGAGAGATATTTTCATGAAAGTCAAGTCTTGAGAGACGTCAAAAGGGCCCGGAGGGGCTGGCGAGCGGCAAAAGCTTCATCCCGTGGTCTCCTCCGAGTGGCAAAATCCTGCAAATTCTCTCTATTTCTGGGTTTGGAGCAGTCGGCAACCTTTGACGCGCCAAGAACCTTTTTGACCAAGTTTCCGCGGAAAACAGGTTTATGACAACTGAGGGAGATGAGGAGCGCGTCTACATACTGTATGTATGTAGATAGCGTACGCATAACGTATAAAGACATTGACATATTCCCCACACGCTTTGGGCGTACCACGATGGGCGTGTCCCGCACGGTGTTCTCGGGTACGACCACGGCGTAGCTTTCCTTCTCCCACTGCGGCGGCTGATTTTTCACGTTGGTGATAGTGACGGCCAGTTCCACCGAGCTGCTCCGGTTGCCGCCGTCCGTTGCCACGATCTCCCGGCTGATGTAAGTCCTCTGAAGCGACGGCAAAAAGACACGAACCACAAAAGGTGCAAAAACGGATTCGGGAGTTTGAATGTTCCAAAATGTGAGCGAGTCGGTAAATCCTACGAAAGGAGGCTCATTTGCAAAATGGCGCTCAAAAAGCGTTTGGTGCCTTTAGCTATTCCTAAGATGGACGTCCACAAATATATTTTAAAAAAAGATGCGCATTTTCAAGTCGGCTATTGTGTTTTCATTCCCAATTTCTTGAAGCACTGCCATCCAGCTAAAACCACTCATCTCCAAATGGCTTTTTTTTCATTTTATCTCCTGAAAATCCACAAATCACCCCAATTGAACATTTTGACTGTACGTACTTTTCGATAATCTTGTGTAATTTACACGTAGGGTAAATGATTTGATTTTTTTCGTCCCCCAAAAATGAAAACTTGCGGTTTATGGGCTGTATAAGGGCGCACCGGATTTGAAGGCACGCGGTCAGCTTTTAAGAAAATTGAAAGCTTTTAAGTGTACCTCATAGTAGCAAAAATACAGTACAGTATATGAATGAAAGTCCCTTCACTGACTATGGCATAAAATTGTAATTTTGGGGGATTTTTCTTGAATCCGATCTACTCGATGCCGAATTTTGTGAGCGTCGAGCCATAAAAATGAGAGGCATGCATGTCCAGCTTTCAGAAGGTTTTTTTTTTTTTAACGTATTAGCGTCGTGTATTATCGGCTAACGCGCGGGGCTAATCAAGCTAATGGCAGCACTTGAAAAACCCTCCAGAGAAAAGCGGCGACGTCTTCATCCGAACGGAAGGACACGCGCGAGGGTCGGCGGACGGCGCTCGTCAAATTTCCGCGCCCGGAGGGGCGGCCCGCGCTTTCTCCCTGATTGCGCGGAAGAAAAGGCGGCGGGCGGGGAGACGTCTGATTGTGTCATCACCGGAGTCCTTTCTGGGCTGAAATGAAACGCCGATATTTCCCCGGGCCGCGCGCGATTAATGCCCGGCGCGATCTCTCGGAACAAGAGCCGGCAATCCAAGAAATTGCACGTCGGCGAGATGGAGACGCTGATAAAAGTCCCAACGGCTTCCCACTGGAACAAATGCACTTGGGACACGATACTTTTACCGGCTGAGAAAATATTTTCCTTACACGCGATACCGTCGCGGGTATTTGCGAAATGACCATTCTACCACCATACGCCGCTTTCATATACTGGAAGAAAAACATCTATTTTGGGATATCTACCTACTGTAACTGAGAAAGGAAACGATCCCAATACAAATATACAGCAAATGAACGGCTCAGACGTTTGTGACCAAAAAATATTGTCTGATTCAAAGCGCGCCTTTGCTATTTGGTTTCTTTTTATCCAGAAAAGGAAGGACTTGCCGTAATCCCCCAAAACATAAGACGCGCCTGTGTTTAAGGCGCGACCTTCATTTTCTGTTCAAACTCTGGTATTTTCTGTTTGCATTTTGGCAAGACGCGCCGACACCTCGCAAACAATGCCAACTACAGCAAAAAGAATAAATGATATCATATTAATCCTAATCTCTTCATATTTTCTTGTGTTCGTATCTTTAATGTATATATTTGTTGTGCGTATGCCTGTCTTTCGATGTGTTTATCCATCTCGTTAGCTAGCTAACTAGCTCTAGCTTGCTAGCTAGCAAGCGCTACAAGATACAAGAAAATACATATGAATATTCAATTGACGTTGAATTCTATCTATCTATCTATCTATCTATCTATCTATCTATCTATCTATCTATCTATCTATCTATCTATCTATCTCAGGCTAGCTCGAGCTTGCCAGCTAGCTAGCTGTATCTATTATAATAATAATAATGATTATTATCTCTCAATCATTCATTCTTCCATAGCACAGCGCAGGTGCACACCTGCGAGATGGGCTGGTTGACGTACACCCAGCCGGTCAGCGGGTTGACCCTCAGGTACTCGGGCTGCTCGCCGGACATGGAGTACGTGATGGCGGCGTTGGTTCCGAAGTCATCGTCGTGGGCCGCCACGCGCAAAAAACTGGTCCCGATCATGGTGTCCTCCCGAAGGAAGTCTATCGAACGTAAGATATGAAAACATAACAGAAAGTATAATTGGAATTACGCCAGTGGTTTCAATCGCCGGAACTACGGTATGGCCCAAAAAATAAAATCTCTATCTCTCTCTCCCTTTTTTTTTTTCCAATTATTCGGGGCCGCTTCAATTTTGATCAAGCGACAAACATTGATTTAAAAAAAAAATCCCGTGGAAAATATTTAGGAAAAAAATAACGACAACTGATTCGAGATTAGTTTTAGGGTGAACTTTTCATGGCTTGTGCATAACTTGTTTAAAGTCCAAATATTTGGACATTTTTACCAGTTTGATGGGGATTTTTTTCACGTCCCTTTAAAGCTGCATTTCTCTATTAAGACTTTGATATTTGAAACGGGGTCGGTATCATTGACGCTCAAAGCAATTTGGTTTTCCCACGCACATTCGTAACGGATGTTCTCAAACTTGGGGCTGTTATCGTTCTGGTCCACGATGAGAATGTTGAGCTGGCAGATGCCGATCAGCGGGTCGTCGGCCCGGTCGGTGGCCGTCACCGTCACCGCGTACTCCCGTTGGCGTTCGCGGTCGAACTTCCTGGCCGTGACGATCTTCCCTAAGGGCAAAACATGACACGGATGGGCCGACGTCGTCCGGGGACCTTCTGACACCGGGAGGGAGGGGAATCCGTTATGATGCGCGCCGCCGCCGCCGGGACGAAAACCCTGTTTTCATTTTCTCGAGCTATCAAACTTTTTCATCGCGCGTACTGAACCTCCGGCTGGGGAATCCACTTCCGGCGTCAAATTGAAGAAACCGGGGCAAAACAATCGATGGAATGACCCGTGACAAAGGAAACTCAAGTTCATCGACCGCTTCGGTCTGATTTCTCCCGGCGGCCTGGTCGCCATGGATTCCCACTGAATTTTCATCTGAAATTTGTATTTCGTGGTCAAAAAATTCAGTGCTTGTCATTTGAATTCCCAACACAACTATTCTGACCAAAGATACTGGGCCGGGTTTCGAAAAAGCGCTTCGACTAACGACGGCGTTTCCTCCAGACGTCGCGTTCGGACCTCCTGCGACGAGGTGCGAAAGGAGGGACGGCAAAGGCGCGGGAGCGGGCACCTGTGTCGGGGTGGATGCTGAAGGCGGGCACGGTGGAGTCTTTGTGCATGAAGCCGTACGTGACCTTGCCGTTGGAACCCTCGTCGGCGTCGGCGGCCTCCACCTGCAGCACGAAGGTCCCGGCCGGCTGGTTCTCCAGAACCCTGGTCTTCTCCCGGTACTGTTGGCACTGAGGGGCGGAGTCGGGGCGCCGCAGCAACGGCGTTTGATTGACTTTGGTAACTGAGTGCTCACGCCATGCTGAAACGTGTGACGTGTCGTCACCGTCCGGGTGAAATTTCGGCTACCTAGCTCACTCAGTCCCAAAGCCGCGCTCAAAAAAAGGAGTCCGGCTCAGTCCGGGTCCGCTAGATATTTCATTTCGCTTAGGATTTCAAAAGTTGAAAGTGGCTTTCAAATCTTTACATCTCTAAGAAGTTAAGGTGAAACTTCTCGAAGTTCCAAATGAACGTTTTGCAAATTTTACAACGATCGATTTTCATTTCGGGTTTTCGAACCGATAACCCCGCGGACCCAGCTTGACTTTGGAGCCGAACCCGGACTCGGACTCGTAGCCCCGCGCCTCGAGGCGGCTCCCGTTTCCTCGCCGCTCGCGGGCTAATTTCTATTTCTCCGTTCCCGACTCCTCGCGGCATTTGCGGCGCTCACTTACTTTCGAAACCGATCTATTATACATAAGGTAGCGTTTGTCGGCGCCAAGATGTTTGCGCCCCCACAAGCTGTTCCCGCTTTTCCCGGCCAAATTGTGTGAATTAATGAAGCTCGCTTAGAAAAGTACTTGATTCTATTTTCACCGCTAATTGTCATGTCTTTGCGGCGGCGGCGGCGGCGGCGGCGAGGCTTGATTTATGGCGAGTTCCAGAGCAATTTCACGCCGCTTCTTAACGGCTCCATTGAGGTGGAAGTGCAGAATTCCGCCGCTATTAATCGGATTTTCTGACTACGGCATCCCGAAGCAAGCCGGCTTGCGTGGGTTTGCGTCGGAGCGTGTATTCTCATCGCATCTTCTTCATTGTCACGCTTTGGAGTCATTTCTCTGCGTGTTGACAGCGAGTCGGGCTGCTCATTTCACCGGGGAAACAATTTGATGGGTGAATTCCGACGGAATCCAAACTACGGCCCGGGGGCCAGACGAACGAAAACGTTAAGGTCCCGAAGTTTAGCCGAGCCGTCGGGCTTTAAAAAAGTATTTTCCGCGCTGCGAGGCACGCCTACAAGGCCTCGATTTTGTCAAAGGTCGACGGTGCCCCCGAATTGTCTGCGTATCCGTGCCGGATCGCGGGGAGGACGCGCGCCGGCCACTTTTTAACCGAACGCTCCAGCTTGAAAGTAACATCGATAATAGCGGAATATGACCCTAAAGTCAGAGTCGCTCCCATGCTAGGCGCGTCCTGCATTTGGGGGGGTTGCGCTATTTGACTGCATGAAACTCGGACGGAGCCGAATGCCAGAAAATGTTTGGAGCGGGAGGTCCCCCGTCTCGGTCAGAGCTCCGAAGGGACCGGAGGGTCAGAGCGGCCGATCGCTCCTCCGGGGAGGCCGGAGGAGGAGGAAAAAGCGGGACTCGTGCGGGACGGAAGCGGATCGCGGCGCCGTCGCGGAGACGGAGACGGAGACGGAGAGGCAAATGGAGGTGTTGTTCGCGAGCGGAGGCTCTCGGGTCTTACGTTTCCCCAGAACCCGTTTCTCAGCCGATTGGAAATGTACGGGCCGGTCACCTTCTGGAAAACCGGCTTGTTGTTGTTGACGTCGTCCACGCCGACCACCACCTGGGCCGTGGACGACAGCGCCCGAGGGCCGCCCGAGGCGTTGTCGTCCGTCGCCGTCACGTTGAGGACGTACTCCACGCCCTGCAGGTGAGGCGGAGGGCTGGAGCGCAGACGGATCAAGCCTGGGCCGGAAAAACAAAAAACAGGACCCGATCACAGAAGATTGACAGAAACGGCGACGGTTCCCGAGATTCAAACTCGTCCTCCGGTCGGCGACAGAGGGCTCGAAAAAGCCGGACAAAAAGACTAGCCTTTCCGTTCTATTGTGTTCTATTCTAGTGATAAAAACCCAAAATAAAACAACCTACAATTAACGTTCATAAATCTAACAAAGTTATTATTTTTTCCCTGTTTTCACCCGTCACTTAACTCTTTCCTTGCCGGAAAGAATTTTCATCATGTAAAATATGGATTTTTTTTTAATCATTAAAACGATAAATGAAAAATAAAAAGAAATAGTAATAATTACATATAGTAAAAATACAACTTTTTAAAAAAAATTGCCTGCTTACAGCAACATCCTAGCTTCAACAGATTGAACACGTCCGCATGTTTGGCCCCAACACGGGTCTCAGAAAATGGATGGATATTTCACATAACACCGACAGAATACCGCAGCGTTCAATAACTCCAAATCGCTACTTTGATCAATACTTCTTTTGTTGATTATTTTAGTGAACCTATGCATTGCCGCACTGGCCGTTAAGCCGCAGGGCTCAAATCATGACAAAGCATTGTATAATCCGAAAAATAGGCTAATCGTCCTTTAGCTGTTTTTAAACACTTTTGCAGATTAATGAAGGAGAAAATTGGAGAATTTTATAATAAGCAATTTCATGCAAAATAAACGCTCTCCGATTACTTGATTGAGCGACGGAATAATCCTTCGAATAATCGATTTATAAAATAGATATTCGATTGCGACGGTCCTATTTGCATTCCTGTGCAACTCGAGTTAGTTACTTCGCGGTTGCTAGGCGACGCCCACGAGCCGCGACGGCCCGATCGGGACTGTGCTTTGCGCCCCCCCCCCCCCCCCCCCCCCCCCTTCCCTGTCACGTGACTGGCGTGGGCGACTCATCTGCATCCCACTCGGCTTTGTCTCTGTGCGCGTGCTTTGTATTCATCTCCTGGCCTGGCTGCTCTGTTTATGTCGCGCGCGCGTGCGCGCGTGTGTGTGCGCGCGTGTGTGGGCTTGAAGTGTTAACGGCGCTTATTACATTCTCCTTATCTTCACGGGCCGGGCCAGGTGCTATCGCTGTCATGTGTTCGTTTGCTCGTTGTTTGGGAGGAGAGATGGGAATTGAAATCATGCACCAAGATGGAGGATTTGGGATTTGCTGGGAGCGGCGCGGCATCGCCGGGGAGGTGTGCGTGCGCGCGCGCGCGCGTGTTTGAGAGAGAGAGCTTTGTAGTCAGGACCGCATCGGGAGAAATCAACACATTATCGAGACTCGATAGCAGCAAGACTCGTGGAGGTCACAACCCAGACGAGACTGCATATATTAGAGGGGAAGAAAATGGAGAAATTCCGCTGATTTGGAGTACAATGAAAACTTTGTCGTTTCACTTCTTTCCGACTGATCGCGGAAGTGGTCGCGGTGGGCAGAGTGGCGGCGACTGGTCTTGATCAAAGTCCAGAGTCGAGACAAGGGCCAGAATCGGGGGGGGGGGGGGGGGGGGGGGGGCGAGGGACACAGGGGAGGGGTGATGAGGGAGGGAAGAAAATCTGTAGTGAGGGGCAGGGAGGAGGGAAAAGGGGAGGGGGAGAAAAGGGGGGTGTGGAAGAGAGGAAAGGGGGAGTGAGGGGAAAAAGAGAGAGGGTGCTGGGATGAGAGAGGAAAAGGGAGTGAGAGAGGAGAAGTAGCTGGTGATGCGAAAGAGAGATAAGAAGGAAGAGTGAGGGAGGGAGAGAAAGAGAGAGAAAGAAGAAAGAAAGAAAGAAGGACACGGGAGAATAGGAGAGAGGTAAGGAGGGATGGGGAAAGGGAGACGGTGAGAGCGCGGACCAGTGAGAGAGTGAGACAAGAGAGAAGTAGGAAGAGTGAAGCAGAGAGAGATAGGGAGAAAGGGTGGGAGGTAAGGAGGGATAGGAGTGAGGGAGAAAAATAGAGAAGGGGTGAGAGGGAGATGGGGGACGATGGAGGGAGTGACACTGAAGATAGTGAGTGAGGCGTGAGAGAGAGGGAGACCAAACAATGAGTGAGAGCGAGAGCGAGAGAGGGAAATACAGAGCAAGAAGGTCGAATGGGCGAGAGAGACAATGTGTGTGTGTGTGTGTAGGCGTGGGCGATTGTGGGTTGTCGTGAGCGTTTTGAAAACGCGCGAGCGCACGCAGGGTTGGTGAGGCGAGTGAGTCTGGCGGTTTTTGTCACCGGGTTACATCCAAATGTCTATTTAGTACGCTGATAAACTGGCTCCAAACTGGCATCCGGAGTTGGCACACCCCTTTTTTCCCCGCACAACAAAATGAAATATATAAAATGCTGGATTTGCCATCTCATCACTTTCTCACCTTTTACTGACCGCCCACAGAGTCGGCGCACCCCCTTTTTAAAGCACATGTCGAAGATTGATTTACTCAAGCTATGATTTAAGCATCTCCTGCAATAGTGCAATCGAGATGGCGCACTCTCTATAGTGCGCATCTGGTAAATTTCCATTGCGCACCCCCAGCTTGGAATTATTTCCTTTAAAACAGATCTGTCTCAACTCTACTATCCTGTTTTTATTTCACCGCCCTTTACGTTTCTTGGATTATGAAATCAATGTATGGATTCTTTCCATTTTTATTATCTTTGTAGGGGGAAGGGGGTGCACCATTTTTTTTCATAGTGAAACTTTAACGGAATGGAATGCATGACACCAACACGAGCATTTTTTTCAGGGCTGTGCAGTAGAATGATGGTGATTTCTTAGCCGTGCACCCCTTTCAACAACCTACGGTCATTTTTTTTTCATCCATCTCCGAGGTAACAAAAAAGCTCAACTTCAGGCTCAGTTTTCCACATTTTTATTGTTTGCAGGATTAAATAGGAGGCACGGTAGCTGCAATTCGGAATTGATTTGTCTCCCCTAGTGGTAAATGGTGGAATTACAACTAGATGATGTCGACGGATTTGAATTTTTTTTTCTTTTTCTTTGAAGGAAGCTAATGAGGGCGCCGACCAAAAAACATCCCGTCTTGGGTTCAAACAAGCCATTGTTTGCTGATCAATCGGAAAAATAAAAGGGTCGGCGGGCGATTACTTTTTCATGATTGCCAGCTCGGCTGCGACCGATCCCGCGAGGAACCAGATTAAATACCAGCCCAGTTGTTGAAAACGTTTCTAATTCTCCCTTTAGGGGACGTTTTTTTTTTCCCCTGCTCCTTCTTCTTTTCATTCATGTATTCTTGGATTGAAACGTTTTTTTTTTTTTGTTGTTTTGTTTTTGATGGCAGCTCCGAGTTTGATTTATGCTGTCTTTTAAGTGTTAAATGAAAAAAGAATACGCAACCACGAAAAGACCAAAGGAGTTCCATAAATGACATCTTAAAACTTGCCGAGCTTTTCATGTTGCTTTTATTCAAAGAAAGCTGCGCTATATTCATAAGAAAATATGCTGCTATATATTCATTAAAAAGACATTTTTTTTCACAGGTTACAGTTTCAAACTAAATTCAAATTTGAATTTTAATATTTTTACATGTTATTATGTTGTATTCTTTGTGTAACCCAGGGGACTACTTTGTTTACAATTAATTTTATTCTATTACTGTATATTTATTTATAATTTTTGTACGATATTTACGTATCATGCACACTTTATTTTATTTTCATCATTGTTATATTTACATTGAATCATTACTTTTTTACATGTCTTTCACTTGTGTGTGTGTGTGTGTATATATATATATATATATATATATATATATATATATATATATATATATATATATATATATATTTTAATTATTTTATTGCATTTACATTTGCAAATTTTTGGATTTTATTTCTTTATTTACAATTCTTTTGTATTTTCATCATAGTATTTACAGTGATATATTATTTGCTATTCTATGCATTTATTTACAATATTTTTATATTCATTTATTGTTCATATATTATTTAAGCCATTTTCCCCTAAAACGTGTCCATTTTTTTTTTTTTTTGCGAGTGGGCATGTTTATTTATCTTTCTGAAGTGGCGAGCTCAGGGACACTCCCGATGATCAAAACATGATGGAAAAGAAGGTTCTAACAGTTTTGTTTTTTCTCCTGGCAGCGCACCGAACGAAGCGTCCGCGGAGCATCCGTTGGGGCAAATAAGGCGAAGCCCGGCGGGAGCGCAAAGCGAGATCGTCAACGTTAGCGTATGCGGATGAGGACGCGAAGGAGGCGGCCGCCTTTGAAACGCCGAGTCAAACATTCACGCCATAAATCAATAATAAGACCGGCAGATTGCCGGCGCGTAAGAGGAAATCTATTAAGCCGGTAGATTGTGGAAGGCGTGACCCTTGCTCGGCGCGCGCACTGGAGAAATCTGCATGCCGTCTATTTCCATTTCAACTTTGACCCCTCCGCCGCCGTCTCCGTCTTCTAAGGCGTCCTCTTCTCGGCTATTCCGAGCGCGCGTCTCGCCGACGGTCAATTAAAAGGAGAGAACGTTCCGCCGGCCGCCTCCCCCTCTCGGACGCCTTCATTACAACGTCGCCGCTTCCTCATTACCGCCGCCCGAGAAGTCCGTTGTGCGGCAAGCCCCGCGAAAAGGAGACTAAGACATGTCGAAAATTGCAAACCGTTGTTTTGCAAATAAAATAAAAGCGGGTCGAAGATTAATCCACGTTCATTTTGTCGGGTCAAACGATGCGGCAAAACAATTCTGTGACGCCGTTCAGTGTGGCTCCTGTGTCCACCATCTGAAGGTCTAGGGAAGGGAACAGGGAGGGAGTGCACACGTACACCAAAATACACATTTTTAGATGCAGACTTAACACAAGCCAACATTTAATAACAGAAGATCGAGAACGAACCAATCGTCAATGGAGACAATTCACAATCGCTCGGGAGAGCATACGTAGTTCATTGACTTCAAATCAGATCCAAAGGCTGACCTGATAAATCTATATTTGCTCTAAAAGACCAAATGTAGAGCTGGATACAGATGAGATTACAAGGGAGTGCATACAGGGGCCAAATGACTAAAATTCCAATCCAGGTGTAGACCTATTGTATCCATATTTACTCTGAAAGACCAAATGTAGAGCTGGATACAGATGAGATTACTAGGGAGTGCATACAGGGGCCAAATGACTAAAATTCCGATCCAGGTGTAGACCTATTGTATCCATATTTACTCTGAAAGACCAAATATAGGGATGGGGACAGATAAGGTGACGAGGGAGTCCGCGCAGGAGCCAGATGGCCTAGTTCAGATCCGAAGGTAGACCTAATCTGTATTTGCTCTAAAAGACCAAATCTAGTGCTGGATACAGCTCACTAGGGAGTGCACACAGGAGCCAAAGGACTTAATTCAGAGCCCAAAGATGGCTTACTGTATCTGTATTTGCTCTACAAGACCAAATATAGTGCTAGATGTAGATAAAATGACTAGGGAGTGCATACAGGGGGCAAAATTAGTTCAACTAAGATCCAAATGTTGACCTAATGTATCTGTATTTGCTCTAAAAGACCAAATCTAGTGCTGGATGTAGATAATTTGACTAGGGAGTGCATACAGGAGGCAAGTTAGTTCAACTAAGATCTAAATGTTGACCTAATGTATCTGTATTTGCTCTAAAAGACCAAATTAGTGCTGGATGTAGATAAGATGACTAGGGAGTGCATACAGGAGGTAAATTAGTTCAACTAAGATCCAAATATTGACCTATTATTTCTGTATTTGCTCTAAAAGATCAAGTATAGCACCAGGTTCAGATTAAAGATTAAGGAGTGCATACAAGAGCCATACAATTATAGTGATCGAATTAGATAAAATGACTAGGGAGTTCATGCCTGATGAAATGACAGAAGTTTGGATGGGTAGATTGCCCGGACCGATATAGACTCAATTAAGGTGATGGACTGATACAGTAGAAAAAGACTTGGGAAGTCATACTTGGAATTGGAAATCCTGTTCCTTTTATAATCAAAGATAGAGCCGGTCCCGTAGATACGTATATGGAGCATGCGTTGTACATCATAGGGCATATCGTGCCTTCGCCGCGCGGCAGATACCAGACGCGCAAACGCACGCCGGCACTCAGGCGAAATGAATTGAGACACGAGGCCGTGACCCCCCCCGCCCCCCCACCGTGCTATGTATTCATCATACGTTTGCGGAGAATGCTTATTTCTTTCTTTTCGTCCGGCCAAGGAGACGCCCCGAACGGACCGCGCTAAGAGCTGAGGACGGGAGCCGCGCGCGCCGCGCGCTTACGCTGCGCCTAAGTGGATGCAAATTGTACACGCAAAAGGTTTTAGGACATTCCGAGGGCACAAAAGCAGCAGGCTGATGTCTCCCCTTATCTTTTCCGACATTTGCGTGTCCCTGTCGCGCGCGTGAGCACTTACGTACGCTTCGGCTCCGTATGCACTCTGCGGACGCTTTATTAGGGCCTTAAAAAAAGCGGATGAAAAAAAAAAGAAGGCCGTGATCAGGCGCTGCGTTACCGATCTTGGGCGAGTTACTTCAAAACTGTATTTAGTACAGATTACGGTACTGTCATTTCAAAGTAATTAGTTACATTACAAAGTGAATGTACCGGTATGTGAAATGTAACGCTCGCTTATCATTTTATACCACTCTCACCACCAAAACTGGAAATATGGATTTGCCATCGCAAATGCTGCTCATGACGTTCATTTCGCATCCAGTACAAAAACAGGACAAATCGTTTCATCTGTACTGTATTGTAAACCTTTTTTTTTTTGGATCTCAATCCCTTTATAACCAAGCTTCACACCATAGCGACGCATATGTTGTCGGCCAAAACAGTTTCACAATTGATTCGAGTTCAGTCGGCTAAGTTTCCAAAATCGACGGGGCTGACGTTAGCGGCTAGCCTACAACGTTGTTTCGTGCGTCATCGTCATACACGTTGACCGGAACTGTTTATAACTGTACAGTGAAAATTGAAAATTAGCGTTAGCTTACCTCGTGATTATTGCTGGTTGCGACAGGGACGTCGCCGGCAAGGTTTCCGAATGCCGCTCCGTCCGCTGCGGGAAGCGCCGGCATTTCTGCGAACGTATCTCCTTCCTCGGCGCAATGTTTTCTTTCGGCTAACTTCCCATTGCTATGGCGCCGCTCTAAATGGTTTGTCAAATCACTGGTCCTATATGGCCAAGTCGCGCACAAAGTGCACCTAACCGTGATCTTCTTCTTGTCTTTATCTGTGAAAGTAACGGGCGTACGTCCGTCTTGCGTTGGCGTTGTCCTGTGGTCTGCCGCCGCCACATTCATCTTTGCTGTAGTAGATACTAAAAACGGCGAGTAAAGATTTTCCTCCGAGCTTGCTGTGTGTTTACCGAATTTGGGGGAACGCACTCTGAAACAGTCTCAATTGTGTTTTGCGTCACAGTTGAAACTCTTTAAGACCTATTAAGACAGTTTTTGGGAAGGTTTTGGGAACAATTGCGTCCGCGAACGAACACTGACAAATTTGTGACAAGGTTGTGCATCAGCTACCGTGACAACGCCCACAGATTTTCGAATCCAAGTGGGTTACGCGCTTTCGGACGTCGTCCTAATCGTCTGACCCCCCTAAAAAATTCACGTGACCCCTGCGCCTTTCTAAGACTGTTTAGACGGAGTAGACGTTTGCAGTTTCACCTCGGCAGAGGGAAGCGCCTCTAAAAGGAGAAGGAAGGTGGCGGAAGGAAGGAAGGAAGGAAGGAAAAAGGATGCTAATAATGGAGAGGCGAGGGGAAGAGGAGCGAGAATACCAACAGATTAGCCCGAGGGGAAAGAAGCGGGGCAAAGCCGGGCGGGTGCGTCGCGCGAAACCGGGATCAGACGCGGGTCAGCCGTCGGAGCCGACGGCGGCTCGGGGCCAAACACTAAATCGTAGAAAAGAAAGAAACAAGCGGGCGAGATGACGGCCCGACAACAATCTTCTGAACACCACGGGGAAGGGGACCACCCGAGTCCAGGCGGCGCAGGCGCTCCTCCCCGCCGGTTTTGTCATTTGCGCTCCGGCTAAGCCTCGGCCGTTGAGGTTTGCCGCCTTCATCTGGTCATTACGGCCATCGGGGTCCTTCCAGCCCCGCGCGCTCTCCCCCTTAGTCCGCAGCCATTTCGTCAGCGGCTGTAGTTGGGGCGCTTCCGGCAACGTACGCTCTCCCCAATCATTTCTTTCCGCGTCGATCGGGTCGATGGAAAACGCTCTGACATCAGCCCCTTTATTTACGACCGGTAACGGGAGAGCGCGCCCGTCGTATTGACGGGGCCGTCGCCATCCTAACCGCGGCCTTAAATCTGCGCGCCGTATTTTGGGGCCGACTCGCAGGCGATTTACGCGGGAGGCGGGAGTCCACACCCCGCGAAAAAGGGCTTGAAAGAGCAAGCCGGTTGAGAGGCCCGCGGCCCGCGGCGCCGCCACCGAAACCAGACCGACCGCTTTGGCAGCCATTTAAAGGCCTAACAAAGAGTAAAAGCCGCGAGTGGCGACAAACAAACGCTTGCAAATGCGCCGTCTCTTGCCCAGAATGTTAATTGGCTTTCCCTCCGAGGGTTCATTAACGCACTTCTAAGGCCGCAACATTAGGTACACCTGCACTATCTACTGTAATATGCCATCCAATACCAGAACCTCGCTAAATAATAGAAAAATAGACTTTTTAAAAATCAAACTTATATGAGAATACAGTCATGAAGCCCTGTATTTTTCTAAACTCATTCAACGTTTTTCAAGCCCAAGCCCTTATTCATATTTCACCTTGTATTCATCTATTTTTTTCTCAAATATTTGTTCACAAGGGGTGAAAACATGGTTGGTAATATATGAAATTAAGCACAAAAGGAATTCATTTCTCTAGGAGATGAAGTACTTAAGTAATCAATTACTTTGGCTAACTTGAGCACCTTAGAAGCAAAGGTAATCAATTACTTTAGTGCTGCAGTATTGAGGTACTTTTGAGCTGAAGTCATTGATGACAAATGTCATTGATTTATCGCTAGGGTAGCTGATTCCTCAAGTACTTGATCAAGGGACTACTTTAGCTTACTTTAGTATCTTAGAACCAAAAGTAATCCATTACCTTCGTGCTGTAGTATTGAGGTTTTTTATGACTAAGGAAATTGATGACTAAACTAATCAAATCTTTTGGTCCTAATCCACGATGGTCGACGTGATCCACATGTCCAACGTATGCACTCCCTCATCAGTCTTTTCAACACCTTTGTAGACTCTTTTGGTCAAAGTGCACGGCCGCTTTTGCTTACGTTGATTTCATTAGGTATCACCGCATGTTGTTTGGTTGATGTATGCGCTCTTTTGCTACTTTATCGCAGTCTAACACCAATATGGTCATTTGCTCAAAGTCTTGGCGCGCAAGACTTCTGAGTCTGATCATTGAATTGTCAAGAACCCCCCCCCCCCCCCCCCCCCCAAATAAAAAAAAAACCCAACCCCTCCCCTTGCAAAGGGTGGCGCATCGCAAGAGTAAACCTCAGACGGTGTTTTGTGGTCTTTGTGAAAAAATATGCAAGAGAACGCTTGTCTGGCTGCGCGCGCCTGATTATTCCAAAGTCTGTGCGACGTGAGCTGTCAGAATTTAAATACACCCCGGCGCGCCGGCGGAATGAAGGATGGCGGCGCATCCCCCGGCGCCAAAGTTCCGACGTCCGGACGGAAGCATTTCCTACCTTTCTGGCTGTCGATGACAAAGTTGCCCTCCCGGTTTCCCGAGGCGATGCGGTACGTGATCCCGTCTCCGTCGGGATCTTTGGCCAGCACGGTGGCCACCAACGTGTTGGGCCCGGCGTCCTCCGACACGAACGTACGGTAGCTGAAAGAGAAAGCGTAAACACGCATCAGCCCGCAACCGTGCCGGAATCCGAACTTTGACCACCCGAGCAAGTGTTCCGCGGAATATCGGAGACGGTTACGGAAAATAATCCGCTGGGTCACGCGGCCGATGTACTGTACGTACTCCCTACTCATTTGAGCTTTGCTGTCGGAAACTCGCCGCCGGGAACGCTCAGCTCGCCGCCATCCGACTACATTTCTCCTTCCGGTGAGCCGCAGACATTAACGTGAACGTAAACCACGGAAATTCTTTTTTGTTTCTGAATCACCGTGACATCTGTGCGCGTGAAATCCACGTGGCGCCAAAACTGTCTTGCTATCAAAAAAATAATAATAGTACATGAGAAGTTGATATTGGACGAAACAATGGGGCTATGTCAAGAGTGAGGACAAAATGGCGAAAACCCGGGCCTGGTCCGCCTTTTCTAGGTCTCAATTCACCACCGCTATAGAGAGGCTCTCCAGATTTTTCAACTCTTTTTCCTGTACCCTTAATACGGGAAAAAAGTCCTCTACAAAAGGTTTTGGCGTTTTTTTTTTTGGGGTGGGGGGTGGGGGGGGGGGTCTGACCGTGTAGTGCCGTGCTACGGTGAAGGAGAGCCTACTGCAGCAGCGGGCTAACGCTTGCTTGGGCGGCCATTTGCTATGTTGTCGGGCAAAAACACAAACACGGCTTCCAGCTAAAAAGCTGCAGGGGATGCAAAGATCCTCGCGGTTGGACTCTGTTTTATGTATTTATTTCTTTTAAAAGATAAATAATAAAAAAGCAGCTTTCCGTGGTACCACCTCCGCCCGCATCCCGCCGCGAGCCGCAGGTGTTAAAGAAAATGAGGCGGTACGAGAGCAGGATGAAACATTTGGCCGGCCTGCTCGGAGAAGTCGGGCGCCAGCTAAAGCGGGACGCGCCCGTCCAAACCCAACATGGGCATGCCACGCCATGACGCGTATGCGGCTGGACAGGTAATGGCAGGTAAAGGTCTAATGAGGTTTGCGGGCTTCGGGGGGTGCGGCGTGAGGGTCCGCGCCATGCATTTTTCATCAGCTCCCTCCGTCGCCAGCAGAGCTTAGCGCGCCCGCTTGAAATTCCCCTCGCTTTTGTCTTTGCGTCTCGCGCAACACTTTGAAGCGGCGCTTTGAAGCTTCGCCGAGCGAGCTGCGCCGGGGCCCAGGAGGACGACCCGCGCGGAGGACGCGCCGGGACGCCGGCCGCCATTGATATGGAGCAGGGGTGTCAACGTACGGCCCGCGGGACCGTTCCGCCACGCCGACGGCTGTCGGCCGGCCCGCCAGATCGTTTGGTAAAGTATAAAAACGAGCAGAATTTTTTCAATAAACGAAAAACTCGAAGGGATTTATGATTAAAAGTGATTTTGAATATTAGCGACCTTGAACTTGGACTATTTTGAAAGTATTGAAAAAAGAATAATACATTTGAAGTTGTTCTTTTCAAGTTATATAAATATGCACTGTGAATTTATTGGTCCGGCACATTGGGGGAATAGATGATGTGGCCTGAGGGCTGAAACGAGTTTGACACCCGAGATATTGTGTTTGCGCTTCACTTTTTGCGGCTTCATTTCTTCGTGTTTTTTTCCCCCCAAAACAGACCGTCTTAAAAAAATCTTTTTTAAAGTTTTTAAAGATCTTAAAGTTTTTTACTTTGGAATTTTAACGTTTTTAAGCCGTACCACTGTCCGATAAAGAAGAAAACAACAGATTTTTCAGGTTGTTCAAGTAATACTCAGTCTTGTTCAGCCGCAAACGAAGGCTTGAAACGAAGGCTTGAAACCCGCCATCCTCTGGGACGGAGTCATGGCATTATTTAACAGCGTTTCGGCAACAACTCTTCACCACTCGAACAAGGCCGTGTGCGACCGGCAGGTTGAAGAAGAAGAATTTTGGAGGTTGCTACTGAAACATGAAAACGTCGGGACATCCATGCATTAGGGAGCCGAAAGTTCACCCGGACGGTCACAACTTGGCAAAGTTCAACACCTAGTTTTCAAAGTAAAATCCCGTCAAAGAGACGTGGAAGGACATGACCCAAAACGGTCAAAATGCTGCACGGGGGTTATGCGCATCCATCCTATCCAGCTGAGAATCATTTTCATAGTTGAAAATATTCATTTTATAGCCCATCATCTAACAAAAGTCCACCGGGAGCTCGCAAGTCGCAAAAGGCGAGCGAATTTGGCGTGGCCGTGGTCAACGTCTCTTAGGTTAATCCCACTTGACAGCGCAACGACCTCACATTCAACATGAATAAAGCCCCGCTATTTTTTAAAGCGGACGTGTGTGGGCGAATCCGCCGGGCCCGCCGCCTTTGGACCCTTCGCACGTCTCCAATTTGTCCTGATCGATGTTGCAATCAAATGAAAATCACCTCGGACATACACCAGCACACACTAATTACTTTTTAACCCTTTGTGGCGCGGGCAACTTTGCTTTCCCCGCACGCCGCCTCAGCCTGTGGAAAAAGCCGGCGTCCCGCAGGTCTGCGGAAATTAATTACTGAATTTAATTATTGACTTCATTTGCTTTGTGGAATTGGAGGCCAGTAGTTAGCGAGCGTCTGCCGGCGTCCAATTCTAAAGGAGCGTGGTGGTTGGGGGAGGGGGGGGGGGGGGGGGGGGGGGGTCGCTGATTGCGCCATTCATCTGGACCGCCTCCTCCGGCGAGCTCTTATCAAGCCGCGGGCTGCCGGCGTCCAATTGTCGACAGCGTGTTGCGTCACGTGACCTGAACGAGGCTCTCTCCTTTGCGTCGATTGAGCGTAAATCGGCAAAATCATCAAGTCCAGCCTTTGTACAGCCAGGAGGTTTCTCTCTCAGGAAGGAAGAAAAAAAAAAGAAACATTTGAAAATCAGGAGAAAATTGGAACCCAAAGCAAAACAGGGAAATCGATGGTTCCCCTTCTATTGCTCGAATAAATCAGCGCAAATAAAGGCTTAAGAGACGAAAGTGGCCGATCCCGCTTTTGATCGGAGGACTTTTGGTCGTCGAGATCTAGAGAGAGAGAAAAGGACTTTGGGACGTCAAGACGAGGCCAAGACCTCCGGACGATCCCGAGACTTTTGGAAGTCAAGATCTCGACGAGACCGAGAGAAGTCAAGAGAAAGTCCGGGTGTCTGAAGTATGCCAAAACGCTTTGAAACATTCTTGCAAATTCCAGGGCATTGCGGAAATCAAATTCTTCTGTTTGAGCATTGTAGCCTTTTGAATGTTTGCTCCGCACTCAAACGGAATGCTGTTTATTTCATAAACAGTAACATTTATAAATCAGGAAACGATGACCTTGTCGCCTGTATTCCCGATACTTTTCCTTCTCGCTTTCTGTCTTTTCTTTTTTGACCTGAAATCTATCGGAAGAAAATGTTGTTGTGGGGGATGGTTTGCCCCGGCAACCGCTGTAAATCGCAGCCAACGCAGCAGCGGTTCACTGACGGGAAGGAGTGACAGCTCATAGAAGCGCTGTTGGCGACCTGTCATTCGGCGGGGGGCCAAGACGGACGCCAGCTGACGAATTTCAACTCCTTGCTGTCACTGATGTTCACATGCGCACGCACGCCCAAACCACACAACCTTACCAAAGGTCCATAAGGACGTCTTGGGAGTAACACTTGTCACGCAGAAGGTGCTTTTATCGCCTTGGTTATTGCTTTTTTGTTGTCTCTTTTCTGCTTGTCCCTTTGTCTGGTTCGCCTGTTGTAAGAAAGTGCACACGGAGAGGCGGAAACGCCATCGCGCTTCTCGCCGTTCCGAGGGGATAGACCCGTCGGCCACGTAAGGCCAGTTTTGACGCACGGATGCACATTTTTATATTCTAATGACCTTAACGGGACCAGCTAGCTTTTAGCGGCCAGCGCCTGTTGCGGCCAACAGCGGCTCGCGTTAGCCGAGATGATTCTTTTCGAGAAAAGAATGGAGCAAACCGAAGCGACGTCTGAGTCCGTCCTCGTTACCGTGAGCGGAACGGTGCGGAGCCGAGCGAGAACGCGGCGAGGTGTTCCGTCCGACTGGACTTTCGGCACATACGCACAATCGTAAACCCGGCGAAACACGGACGCTGCGCGACTTCGGGCCTCCGTGACAAAAAGAACTCGGGCCGGGTCGCGAGGAAAAGGAAAAGGCTTGTACGATCGGCGTCATTTGGTTAGGTTGGGTGGACTCCGCGTGGGTATTTTTGGCTGCCCGTCGTCCGTTCCTTCAACGGCAACTCCGCTTCTTTTCCTTTCCTCGGCCTCCCAAACGACAAAGTAGCGGGTGCCGTTGATATTGCCGTCTTTCGCCGTGACTTTTTGTCATCCTTCTCCTCTTTCCGGCTACGTCGCGGCAGGTGTTAATGCTATTGCGGTCCCGGACGGAAGGTGCGCCAGTGCGTTATATTGAATTGTCCGGCGAGCGCCGTTATCTATTTCATTCCGGCGGCTGCGGTGGCAGCTTGAATTCTACACATGGAGGAAAGGGACTCATTATTCCGCTGACATTAAATCAATGGAAGTGCACAAGACAAACACGCGCAGAAACAACGTAAGCGCACGTACGAACGGCACGCCTGACGCGTGAACGCGCTTTACGAGCGCATCGAGGGCTACGGCCCGTCACCCGGCTCTTCTGGAATCGTGCGGGAAATTGATGGCGCGCGCGCACGGGCGCCGGCGGGCACGGTCCATCGACCTCGGCTCGCCGCGTCTTGCCCGGCTCGCTGCCGGATAAACAGCCAATTAAAAAAAGATACCGGCGCCAGGGCGGCACCGCCGGCGGTGGGGGATGGGGGGGTTATTGTGGGTAGCGGCAGCTGCGCACGGATCCGAAGCGGGAAGCGGCTGCGAGCTCTCACGCTTGCCGTCGGTCACACGATGGATGCCCTTAGCATGCTAGCTGTAAAAAAACTGCTTTGACCGCTCAAGGTTGAAACACTAAACCCAAGTTCTGACTTGGCTTTCCAGTTGTTTTGGTCAAATCGACAGCGGCGCCGCCTAAACATTTGTTTTGTTCATAATGGACACCTTTGAGATCCTCCAGAGACACTTGTTAATTTCCATATTTCCCAAAGACATCTGTTAAGACGAAAGATAAACGTATGGGTGTGTCCGATAAACCAGAGCTGCCCTACCGCCAGTCCCCGCCTGGTACCGGTCCGTTCATCAACCGGTACCGGGCCGCGTGGGCCGTACTCGAAATGGAACCCATTTTGGAACCCATTTAACAGTTGATGAATTTGTGCTTTGTTTGGCTTGATCTTGGTTTTTTGGCGCCGCCTCTGGCCGCTGTTGATATTACATTTTGTAGTGAGGACAGACGGTGTGACTTGGCGACACGCGCCGCTCCGTTTTTCAGCGAATCGCGGCCCACAGTGTCCGTCAGTTGTATCTTGTTTGTGAAGGTATTGTTATTTACGATAAGATGCTTGCTAGCTTGCTAACGAACTGGATGTTAACATGGATTAACATCTTGCAAGGAACCTACAAAAGACAAAGCACGCGGTGGATCGAATGATAAAAAGAAATGCCGACTCCCGAAATAGCGAACAGACTTAAGGACGGAAATGATCTTGGTGTTTTGCAAAGGTCTGGGCGGAACCCGGCAAAACGCGGACTAGAATCCAGGATGGACTCAGACGACGCGGTCATACTCACACGTGCTGCGAGAATCGGGGCGGCTCGTCGTTGACGTTGGCCATGCGCACCCTGACGGTGGCCGTGCCGGTGCGCGCCACCTCCCCCTTGTCCACCGCCATCACCACAAACTCGTACAGGTGGTTGGGCCTCTCGTAGTCCAGGGGCCTGGCCGGGAAGACGGTGCCGTGCGGGGACACCGTGAAGTCCGGGCTCAGCGTGTAGTACGTCAGCTCGGCGTTCTTTTCCGAGTCGCAGTCGCTGGCCGAAACTAAAGACAAAAAAACATGCCGGACCGGCCGTTCTCAAAGTGGGCCCCCCCGGGGGTCTGTGGCCGTGAAATCATTTGGGTGAGGAATGTTTGGTTTCCACTATTTTTCAGGCCGCGCTCAACTATTGAGTAGTGACCGATGGTAGGGGTAGTAGCCATGATTCGGATGCAAAATCCCCTCCAAAAAACAACAACAGACGATTCGAAGCGATCGGATGCCGCTATGAGCGGGAGTGAGCTCTGCGATCAGAGGTGCGGCCACCGAGTTCATCGGCTGTAAGATGAATAAAAAAAGAAAGAAAGTCTCAAAGCACGGCACCGACACCTTGACATAAGGCCGGGCCCGGACAAGCCCCCAATCGAGCGTTTGGCACGGCGTCCGATCGACTGATTGTCGGCGGAGGTGCCGCTCGGGCCCATTTGCATCTCGCGCATCGGGAATCCGCGCGGGCCGAAGGGAAAAGCCATCGCTTTGCGGAAAGGGACATGAACGAGCATATTTTGCGCTAACCGGAGCTTTGCGCTCCCTTCTCCAATTTGTCTGGCTTTGCGATTGGCCGCAGCCCAAGATGAAGAAAAGCCACGTGACTTCTGACGCTTTATTGCCCAAACGCAGGACCGAAAGTGACAAATATAAATGAATGCGTTTACCGTTCAATAAAATTGTCATGAACTCATTAAATCGATGTTTAATTCAATGATAAATATGATTTATTTAGTGAAGGAAACAATTAATTATCGACACTTCTGTCAATTATTTAACGTAACATTAATGTAAATAATTTTGGCACTTAAGGTCCCTGATTTGCAGAAACTCCAAACGTTATTTGGTTTGAAAAAAAAGCGCTTCAAATGAAGCGTCCCGGTGAATGATCATAGACTTTTATTAAAGGCGGCTTTATGAAGTGACATTCTCTTTTTTGATTTGTTTGATTGTGTAATTGCGCTGCTGCTTGCAGACGCTCCGCGGGGACGCAACGCCAGTCGCACCTTTTATGCGCGTACCAATAATCGTTTGCTTTCCTTTCAATTTTTTGAAGCTGCCTCATTTAAATAAAATAAAAAAACACATAACCTGAGGATTTACCTGAATACAAATACCATCAACTCGGCAAAATGTTTCTGATGCTTATCATATATATATATATATATATATATATATATATATATATATATATATATATATATATATATATATATATAGACGATGGCAGCGATCACTACGACGACAGCGATGACGACGACAATGCCTGACGACAGATTTCACAAAACATATTTCCTACACTTTGTTCATGTACACGCAATGTCCGTCGAGGGGCAAATCATAGGAATACACTTAGCCCCCATCAAGACTCTAGTAGTTATATTGGATACCTACATGAACAATCTTTTTTTTTCACCCCCAGCAGAGCGCGGAAAAGCCTTTGAGGGGGAAAAATGATTCAAATCTTGTTTTCCATCTTGTAAATTTCCTCTTTGCCGGCCAGCCGGCGCGCAAGCTGCTTGCCGACGGTTGCCGTGGCGACGGAGCTCCCCGGCCACTCGCTAACAGCGCCGACGCTCGGCCCGGTCCGGGCCTTTGATCCGATGTCCGTCAAAAGCACCCCGAACTCATAGTTGGAAGGGACGGCGCCCGCCTTTTACCCTCCCAGCCCCTTGAAATTTGCTTCATCGAGACGGAAAAGTCTCATTCTCCGTACCGGTCCTTTTGGGGGCCTTCAAACATGCGCCACTCCAAGGGGATTTCCCCGTTGGCCAGCAAACCCGACCCGTATTACGTAAGTGAAGCTAAGTCGGGAGGTTTTGCGCCAAATCCGCCCCACCGGTGTCTCCGCTTGTACTTTCTTTCTCATTTCTGATAATACGCCCAAACCGAGCCGGTTCGTCGATCGCGTAACTTGGCGCAAATATAGTTGCACGATAGGAGAAGCAAAAGTTGTTGTTTTCGCAGCCAAATTCCAAAAGGCAAACACACGCGCCCCGGTGGAAATATTAGGGCCGAGCGGACGTGCGGGCGCCTGCCTACCTTGGAGGAGCGAGGTGGCCGTCATGACGGTTTCGGGAACGCCGTCCTTGCTGTAGATGGACTGCAGGAACTCGGGCACGCAGTCGTTCTCGTCCACGATGATGACTCGCACCTGAGGAGGAGGAAACCGGGACAGGGTTTGATGTTCTTTTCTTCCTTTTTATCAGTGACGCTTCCTGATCCGGGCCGTCGTATACCGTACGTATGATACGTATCATATTTTGTTTATCCACGTATCTGTCGCACGTGTGAGTTCTACGCCGTACAAAGTACAAAGTGTCATCCTGTCGCTTCTTCTTCACCGTTAGTAGAAATGCGTGCGTCGCATATGTGTGTGTGCGAGCGCATGGAATAGTCAGTCCACTTCATGATGGAGCCGATGAAGTAAACGCCATTTTTTTCTTGCCGCTGCATTAGCCTGCCACCTCAACAGGGGATAAACACACGCGCACACACACACACACACAGCAGTGTGTGTAAATAGCGCTGACATTAATTCCCGCCCGCCCGCCCGCCCGGTCGGTACGATGAAATTTTGTAATATCAGTAAATCCTTTTGCAAATATCAGCCGGAAAGACGGACAATCAAATCCCGGCATGTCAAGTCCCAGAGGTGATTTGCGCGTTTGTGTAGCGCGTGCGTGTCGCTGCACGATGGGCGTGCCGGACTGAAACGCGAGGCCGCCGCCGGACGGCTCTCGCAAAACGCCGCCAAAACCGGGCCGCCGCGAAGCCCTCATCAATACGAGCGGCTTCTACAATAGTCGGCGGTAAAATCTGGGCCCGATCGATACGTCGCATACGAGCGAGCAAAATAGAAATATGCTCCGTTTCTCTGCGTGTCTCTGGCGGGACACGGTACCGCTCAACTTGAAACGCATTACTCACCAAACATTGACCTTTCACTCAACATCCGTCAAAGCGCTAACGTGCCCGCAAAACGAACGGACCAAGTCACGGCCACCTCAACGGCCAAGCTCAACGCGCCCATCAAAGTAACTAACCAACTCACAAAGACAAAAATCAACTTTTGCAACGACGCTCTAAAGACACTCGAACCATCCGGGCGACCGACTGAACGACCGACCGCTCAACTACCTAAGCGACCGTCTAACCGACACTGACAACACGCCGGTCATCCCACCGAGCGGCGGAACGGCGAACCGCCGAACCGAGCGCCTAACCTAACTGATCGCTAATGTTAGTTAGTCAACTTGTGAATCCGGCGAGCGGCAAACGGAGTCGAGGCGCAGGCGGCGAGGGGGCGACCGACCTCGGCGGCGCTGCTCATGCCGTCCTGGCCCTCGCCGGCCCGCACCAGCAGCAGGTAGCGGCGCTGGTCGCCCTCGTAGTCCACGGGCCGGGTCAGGCTGATTTGCCCGTCCTCGGCCGAGATGGAGAACAGGCTGCTGGGGTTGATGAGCAGGCTGTAGCTGACGGCCTTCTTCTGGAAGGAGACGGCCGGCGTGGCCAGGAAGCTGTCCGCCAACGACAAACAAACAACGGCGTGAACGAGTCGGGCCCGACCCGGACGAACCTTGAACTTGGCCGAAGACTCAAACGTGCGAACCGCCGTCGCGCCTCGGAACTGAGCTTGAAATTCGGAAGCCCGAGCCAGGCAAGCTTGAAAATCCCATTTCGAACCTTAACCCTTGGTTGAAACGTTTGTTGAAACCCCCAAAATTTTTGAAATTTTAAAAAAATATATCTTTTCAATGTATACTTTATTTCTGGCTTGAAGTACTGACTGTCGGACCTGTCGGACCAACTTGAAAACCGTATCGTATACATTGACCTTCTTTTAAAACCGAAACCTTCATTTGAAACCATAACCCGGCCTTGGAACCTAGTGGGTTCGTTTTTGATGTCGGTTGGCTAGTTGTTAGGTAGGTTAGTCGTTCTGTCGGTTGGTTGGATGGATGATAGTGAGTTAGTTAGTTAGTTGGTCCCAATAACAGACCTTATTTTCAGGTACGGGTACTGGCAAAGGCATCCGATAAGAGTATGCTTTAGATGGCGTACAGCGCGATCGGAAAGCCCGACACGCTTGAAATTCAAATCGGAAAGCCTTACCCCGGCGATAATGAGACCTATCCGAGAAAGCCGCTGTCAGACTTTGTGCGTGCGCGCGCGCGCTGATAAACAATGATGTAGCACGGCATAAAAGAGCGCGGCGCCTTTGTCGCGCAACCTTTTGTTTGCCGCTGTGTAAATCAATAGCGCGATGCAGTAATGACTTTTGCGCCGCTTGTTAAGCGCCTCGAAGGCCGTCGCCGTCGCCTCGGGCGCACCAGATGAAAGTAAGTGTTTGGCAAAACGCTTTACGGAAAAGTTTGACGCCCAACTTTGTCGCGTGCTCTACAAAAGATACAGGCCGAGCCCATTGGAGGACAAACGCATGGGAAGCAAGGGAATCGATGGCCGGTGCGAATAGCGCGAAAGGCGCGGCGTCGCCGCTTCCGCTTTGAAGATTTGCTCGAAAGCAGGTCCGGACCGGTCTTTCGGGGCTAACGCTTCTTGAATTTCGGAGAGCGGTCGCTCACGGCTGTCCCTCGGGCGTGTTCTCGGGGATGGCGACGGTGAAGGAGGCGTTGGCGAACTGCGGCGGGCGGGCCCCCGCCACCACCGAGACCACGGCGGGGACGCTTCGGCCGCCCAGCCGGTCGGCGGCCACCGCCGTCAGCAGGTACTCGCGCTCGCGCTGCAGCGGGAGGCCCGTGGTCCGCACGCGGCCGCTCTTGCGGTCCACCTCGAAACGGCCGTCCCCACCTGGACCGGGGAAAGCCACAGGGACAAAAATCTCCGGTGTACGTCCATGGAATCAAATCGAAGCTTTTGCCGCTGTTACGTTTACGTAACATCGAGCACGCTTTTGGAATAACGGAGAGCTCGGAACTGTTCCGGGTGTTAAGTCTCCTTGATTCTCCACCGCATTTGGCGTCACCGACAGGGTACCCGAACCGTAGCGCGGCCGTTAGCGCTAGTAGCAAAGGTTTCCCCGATGATCGGAGGCTGTGGCGCAGACTCCTTTAATCCCAAAGACATTTGTCATGGTTTTTGAGACATTCCATACTCACCGTCCACCAGAAAAAACTCCACTTCGCCGTTGAGGCCCTCGTCGCCATCCGCGGCCAGCAGCTGGTAGACCGGCGTGCCGGCCGAGGCGTCGGGCGACACCACGGCCAGGTACGGCGCCGGCACCATTCGCCACTCGGGTACGTTGTCGTTCACGTCCGTCACCGTTAACTCCACTCGCACCAGGTACCAGTCCGGACCTGCGTTGAACAACACTGACGTTAAATGATCAGGTTTCCTCCTTTTATTTGAAACCTACGCATACGTGTATGTAAATGTACGTACTTGTAAGCTAAACGCCAAAAGCCTAGTGTTTTTTCCCCATTATGCCACGGTCTCTTGGCAAGGGAAAAAATGCTGTAGAGACTAAAGGCATCATTTAAAACGAGTACATTTTGAACATATTCGCAAGTATCGTATTTTTTGGACCGTAAATCGCACCGGAACAGAAAATCTATTTCTGTCGTGTTTTTTTTGTTTTTTTCTCAACGTGCCCATCGTCGTCGTCATCGACATCGTCGTCACGCCATCGTCGTCGCTGTCGTCGTCATTATCGTCAACGTCAACGTCGATCATCATATCATCGTTGTTGACATCCACTAGCGGAGAGCGCCCTCTGGTGGCGAGTAAGCTAGCGGTTGAAACTCAAAATCCACGCGACTTCTTCCGTCCCCCTTTCGCCGGAATGTCGCCCCCTGGTGGTTAGAGGAAAAAGAGTATCGGACTGTAGAAGGAAATGGAGCGAGTTAGCCAAGAAAAAGCGCTTCCGCCCCGGTGCCGCTTGCGTGCTTCTGTAGCGCACTTGACAAAGGACTTCTTTCCGACGGTCTTTTTGTCTCTTTGCGAAGCATTAAGGGGCTGGCGCCGTGCCGGAAAAATGACATTTCCGTCCTTCCCTTTTTCCATGAAAGGTCAAAGCCCAAAGGTGACATTTTGTCTTTTGTTGCGGCCCCTTTTTGGAGTTTTGTCTTTGCCTTTCAGCGGAATCTTTTTCGACGTCACCGATGGGCGGAGTCCATTTGTTTCTTCTTGCGGAGCGACGGGGCGGCCGCGTGCCAACAAGTGAGGAGAGGAGCTCCCTGTCTGTCTCTCACTTTTGCTCTCTCGGTTTCTCTCTTTTCTTTCTCTGTCTCTTGCTCTCCTCTCTTTTGTCTGTCACTCTAGCGCTCTCTCATCTTTCGCTTGCTGTCCCTCCCTTTTCCCCTCGTTTGCTCTCGCTTTCTCTATTATCTTTCTCTTTTCTTTCTCTTTTTTCTCTTTTCTTCTTTCTGTCCGTGTCTCCCATTTTCTCTCTCTTTTGCTCTCTCGGTTCTTTGTTTGCTCTGTCTCTCTCCCTCTTGTCTTTTGCTCTCTTTCTTTTCTGCCTCTCATGCTCTCTTCTTTCTTATGGTCTCGGTCTCCCTCTCTACCTTTTGCTCTGTTCCTTTTTTCCTTTCTTTTGCTCTCTAAGGTTCTCTCTTTTTTTGTCTCGCTCTCCCCCTGTCGCTATCCCCGTCTTTTTCGCTTTTTTTTCTCTTGCTCTCTGTCTTCTCGCTGTGTCTTTTTTATCTTTGCTTTTGCTCATTTTCTTTCTTTTTTTTCTCCATTTCTCTTGCGCTCTCTCTCTCTCTCGCTCTCTTGCGTTGTCGGTCTCTCCCTCCCTCCCTCCCTCCCTCCCTCCTTCCCTGCTACACACGCACGCACACACCCGTGCTCTTAATAGTCCCTTTTTGGGATGAAAAGTACATTTGAGAGGTATTGACATTTAGCGGTGACAAACTCAACTCAACAGTCCTACGCATGTGTGTGCGTGTGTGTGTCAATTGAGTGGCAAGTGAGAGGAAAAAGCATTTTGCCAGCGAGCAGGTTGAATGGGGCGACACGTCGTGTCTCCACGTGTGCGGGCTGACGCGGGAAGTGACCCGACGGTTGTTATAGAAACACAAGAAGAAGACGAGAAAAAAACACAAGTCAACGACATCAAAGAAACAATGGAGACGGAATGAAGGACAGAGGTGTGTGTGTCATCGCGCCCGTGCGTTGATTGCAGAGCCCCCAAAAATGTCATCGCATCTACAGGTACAAAAGACGCAATTACTTCTAGCTCAACGCAGTCCGCAAATATCAAATGAAAACTACACACATGCGTATTGGTGTTAAAGTCGTTTCAGCTTGCGGGCCACATAGAGGCAAATCTATTCCCAAGTGGGCTGGACCAATAAAACCATGCTATATGTTTATATCACTTGAAAACAGCAACTTGTGATTGATTATTTTATTAGGACAACATAAAACATGAACAGCGCTGGCCCGCGGCCTGTATTTTAGACACCGCCGGTATAGACACAAGCAGTCACACGCTCGCAGCCCTTGTCACGCCACTTTACTGTCGACATCATCAGCGTTTTTGCCTTCGCCGTCTTTGTCGTCATCTTCTTCATCGTCTTCACGGTATTCCTTGTCATCTCTGTCCTCGTCATCGACATCATCATCTTTGTCCCCGCCGTCTTCGCGGCCCTCTTCGTCCTCGTACTCGTCTTCGTTGTCATCTTCGTCATTGTTGTCATCGTCATCTTCGCGCTCGCCGCCTTTGTTGTCATCTTTGTCGCCGTCGTCATCGTTTAAGTCAGTCGTCGCTGTCGTCGTCGTCGCGTTGTCATCTTTGTCTTTGTTATTGTCGTCGTCGTCGTCGTATTTTTTTATTACTCTTATGGGGCCACTCCCACTTTGTCATTGCATTCTCACAGCTTCTCCTTTTAAAAGTCCAAAACTAAGGACTGTGAGTCCACAGCAGCTGCTTGGTCCCCAGCTGCATCCGTTCAAGTATTAGTAACACCCCCCCCCCCCCCCCCCCCCCGTCAAACAATAAATAAAGTCCACTTTAAAACTCAATAACGTTTTTCCCTTTACTTTTCAATTCACACGACAACATGCACAGTATAAAACAATGCTTTAACAATTATTTGTTTTTAAATGAGGAAACATTTTAGGTGGACTAGAATTTGATCATTTTCTGCTCACAATGATGATGCTTTATATATCTTTATATATTTTTACCATTGATAGATTTATTATATTGTAAGTATGATGTATGATAAAAAGTAAAAATAAGGTTACTTTTCATTTATATATTTCCTACTTATATTTTATATTTTCAGAATTGTATTTTTATATTATTGAGTTATTTGCAATACATTTATTATACAACATAATATAAACATGAATAGTATTTTTATTTTACTTTATTCTTTCATCAATTTGTCACCAGCCGCTTTAACATTTTTTTTTGCTGTGTTTGATTATTTTTAGGCGTGTGGAAAAATTGCATGAATGTGTGTGTGTGTGTGTGTTTGTGAGAGAGGTAAGCAAGAGACTTTTGGGTACGCGAGAGAGCTAAGTGTTATTTTTGGTCACGTCACATAGAGTGAGCCCAAAAGGCTTTTGGAGAAAGACACAGCCGACGACTTCTTTAGGTCAATATGATCTCTGGCTGGCATGATATGATAGGACGCAGGGCCGCAGGCTGTTTGAAAAAAAAACAAAACAAAAAACAATCAAATAAAAAATCCGGACTGAACTTTGCGCCGCGCTTGCTTTCTTTCTGTGTGAGTTCACAGTGTGAAACTGTGTTAAAATTGCATTTGGCGGTGGCAAAAGACTGCACTGAACTTTTGCGCGTGTTGTCTCTGCTCGGCCAGGGTTCAAAATGGGAAACAAACACAAAAAAAGAAATAAATAAAATAACTGTTGTTGCGCTGTATTCGGTGACTCACCGATACAAAGCAGAAGGTGTGTGTGTGTATGATATAAAAATGTGCGTCAAAACTCGGCTTATGCGGCTGACGGATCCATTTTCCGCCCCAAAAAGGACCAATTCACTTTGATTGGGACATTTCTTCTTTTGGTAGTAGTAATGCAGTAGTTGCTATTGTACAGCAATTACTCACAAGTGCTCACTGATTGGTCAACAAAGTGTTGCGTATATGACACCATACGTCAATGAGCGGTACGTAACACGGAAAAAGTGCACAGTATGACACGGAAGAAGGAGAAGGTGCGAAAGCCGGAAGAGACGTAGGCGCCGGCCGGCGCGGCCTCGCGCTCGGGCGCCGAAGCGTCGGTCGGTCGTGACGGCGATGCAGCCGAGCCCACGATTCGTTCGATTAGCCCACGGCGCGGCCGGCTCCTCGTCCGGCGCGACGAGCCGAGGACTCTTCTGGTGACCTTCGAACCCGGGCCTCATTTGCACAATGTAGCCTCCCGGCACCTTATCTCTCATGACGCGTGCGTACGGCACGCCTTTGCTTTTTGCGCCTTTGCTGGGACCAAATCCCGGCTTCGGGAGCGCTTCTTGCTTTTTCCAGTTCCGACAGTCAAGACGCGCTTTGAAGAGTAGAGCTTTAAGTTGGATCCTGCATGAGATCAGGTTTAGTGACGGACCGACCTATGGATTGGAAAAATGACCAGCGAAGGCGCAGGCACCCCGGATGGGGAGACTCCGTTTTATGTCGCATGACGCCTTTACCTTCAGCCTTCACACGCACTGCATGTTTTTTTTGTTTTTTTTTAAATTGCATTCACACTTATTTGGCGCCTTTCGACTCAACTCCAATTGATCAGATTCATGCCATTCCAATTTCACTAAATTCCAGATATTTATGCGAGGGGTGCTTATATTTACGGTATTCCAAATATTTCCCACAAATCCCCATTTTGCACCCCAAAAATGGGAGATTTGACATTTCATACTCAAAGCTTTCCCATTTCACATTCACAACACCTCCATTCATTTCACCTTAGGGTCAGTCCATAGGGTATTTCCCACATTTCCCCATTTTGCACCCCAAAAAGTGCCATTCGATTCCAACGGGAGATTTCATATTTAAAGCGTTCCCATTTCACATTCGCAACACGCTCATTCATTTCACTTTAGGGTCATTCCCAAGATCGCAAAAGTCCACACGTTCCAACATTTTCCCGCAATTCCCCATTTTCCACCCCAAAAACTACCATTTACTTTGATTGGGAAATTTGACATTTAAAGCATTCGCCATCACGCTATATATTTTTATCATTTTCAAACGACGACTTCAGATAGTATTCTTTTTTTAACGCCGTCTAAAACAGTAAAAGCACAACCACAATTAATGGTGCAACATTCACATCGCTATGAATGATAAAACGCTTTGTCATTTCATTTTCGATCCAAGGCTTTGGACGCGGCCGCCGCAGCCTGAAAATGTCCACGTCGCAGCCGGCGCCAACTCCAACGGGAACTTGAGAAAGGCCGCGTGCGCTCTGGGTCCGCGTGGGCAAACGGAATTTAGCGGCGGGTCGGGTCAGGGTTGGGGCTCCGAAGGGGGCGGCGAAGGCCGGGAGACGAGACGGACGGGCGGCCGCTTGACGAAAGGTTCCGGATGACAAGAAGCCAAGCGGCCGGCGCTCGCGCTTCCACCAAACGCTGACGGCGCACCGGGAAACGTCACTTTAACAAAGGCGATTTCCGAGCTCAAATTGAGGCAAATGGCTCCGGCGGGCGCCTTCCCGCTGACGCGCACTAACCGCAGCTGATGCGGCCGGCGCCTGCTCAACACTGGCTGTTTGCTCCTCCATCTCGCGCGTGCATAAAAACGTCCGGGGATAGTCCACTATACGGCATTTTCCTGACGCAAAGCGCAGCTAAAAGGATAGCCACGAATCAGTAGATGAGCAACATCTTCCGAGTCCGCCGGTTGACGTCATAAAAGCCGCCCGTCCACCTTTTTTCATTTCAGGGCCACGTACAGGCAAATGGACAAATACGAGCGGCCGGCCCTTTCGAATTCCGAGCAAACGATTATACCGGGGCTGCCGCCGTAGAAACAGCTATTCTTTGAATATTCCACAAATTCGGTCATTTGATGTGCTTTTATGACAAATTGATTTTTTTCTCCGCAAATAGGGCCAATCGAAATCTTCAAGAGCTGCCACTATAGAACATTTTCATGTTATTCTTTTGATGATTCCATCGAACAGTCGTATCGTTTTTTTTCATCGGTGTGAAACCAAATTTTGGTTCCATTGATTAATTTAGTCAATTCTTTATATTTTTGATCGTGTAGTGATTTAGAAATGGACTTGTCCAAAAACCAGGGGCCGCAGACTTTTTCTAACCGAGTCATTTAATGAAGTCGTAAACTTGAGGTTTCAAGGCGGAAAATCAAACCAAGTCCCGCCTCGCGCGTTTTCAACTAACGTTGAAGACTGGCCTCAAATGCTTTGAAATGTTAGCGTATGCGCGGGGCCACACTGCGCAACAACCAGAGCCAAAGCACAAGAGTAGCGAGAGAGAAACAGAGAAGCAACGAGAACGCGCGTCAGAGAGCGAGAGAGAGTGACGGACGGGGGGCGTGAGAAAAGAGAGAAAAGGAGAAATCAAAACAAAAAAGAAGAGTGAATGAAAGACAGCGAATAAGAATGAAGAGAGAGAAAAATGCAAGAGAGAGTTAGCGACAAACAGTCGCGGGAGATAGAAAAAGAAAGCAATCATGAGAGAGGGAGAAAGAGTCAATCAAGAGAAAAATGAGAAAAAAAAATTAAAAAAAACAAGTGTGACAATAGAGCGAGGAGACAAAGAATAGCGAAAGGGAGTGTGAAAAAGTGAGCCAATACAAGAAAGACAAGCGAAAAAGAAAGCAGGCTCGACAGGAGGGAAAGAAAGCAGCAGGGTGAGGCAGGCGGAATGAAGAGAGAAAAAAAATGAATGAATGAAGGGGGGGGGTGGACAATTCGGAGTAATGGGCGCAACGGTAATTACATTTTTGCCTCGTTTCTCGTTCCGTTTATCCAACGAGGATGATTGTATAATCGCCTCAGTCGGTTTTGAACCTTTTTAGAAAACAAGTTCAAGTCCCGTTGCCTCCGTTGGCCCTCCACGATGACCGCGACCTGGCCGACTCAGAAAGCAGTCCAAAAAAATACACTTTTTAGCCAGTACATCTGACTTTTTTCCTCCTGGTGACTGCAAATTCAAAATAGCTGGTTTTGCGGTCAGTGCATTTTTGTATGATAGTCGAATCTTCCTTTTTACGGGATGAAAATGACATTTAGTCAATATGGCGGGATTCCGTTTTTCACGCTTTTGTATAAATGCACACGCCCTCTGGGTCCAAATGACCCACATTACACTTTGTGAAGGGGAAAAACACAAGCTTTGTTAGTTAGCAGTATTACACACGCACACAAGTTTCATGAAGCTTCAGGCAAACTATGCATGACCCCGGGTCAAATTGACCCAGGGGCGTAGACAAGCAAAACAGTTATTGACACCTCGGTTGAAATGCACACATCCCCCGGGTCAAAATGACCCGAGAACATCGCTGATTCCGAAGGGGGGAAAAGTACGCAAAAGCTTTGTTGCTCATCCAAATGACACTTTCTCGAGCTTTTTGAAGACGCCGCATGACCCCGGGGCAATTTGACCCAGGATGTCACCCCCACTCCAGAGAAACACACGTAGCGAGTGGGTTTCCGCCGAGCGTCTGTCCGAACGTCAACTTGCGCACCTTTGCTTTTTTCATCTCTTTGGAAAAAAAGGCCAGGTGTCGTGACGGCAGCCGGCGCCGCGAGCGAGGCATCTGCCGCCGCCGTCGTTCTCAAACATCCCCAGCTCCGGCTCAGACATTCCACTTGCTCACGGCCGGGGGAAACGCCACGTGGCAAAAGTCAACCTTTGGATCCCTCACTCAATACGGCCCGGACGTCGACGAGGTCGCCGGAGGCGTGAGGGCCGCCACCCAATTCGGCCGGGTCACGAAGAAGCCAAGCGGACGTAGGCCATCGCGCAACCAACGCCATGTGTGACTGTCGCGACCATACTCGTTTTCTCTTTCGATCGCTTTCTTTGAAATAGTTGGAATATCCTTCTTACCATTTAATAAATATCGATCCTTTTCTTTGAAATAGTTGGAAT